>NW_028181560.1:0-144794 GCF_963514085.1 Chelon labrosus
GCAAAGTAAAATAATATTATTAAGTGTGGTTAAGTCTTCAAACTTGCCTGTACGCCACACAAGGCCTTGAGAAAGTATTTTTAAAAGATTGTTACTGTAGTTTGAGGTTAGCCTCACTGTGATGTGGTTTTAATTTGTGGAGGGATATATGAGGCCCGGCTGACACTAAATCCTATCATGCAGCGACATCCCGTAACTTCTCATTCACATGTTTTATCCCAACTTGTGCAACCAGCGCTCATTAACAGCTTTGTGTCCTGCCAAGGTGTCCTTGAGTACGATCCTGTGATCTTGTAAGTCGTTGAGGACAAGCTGGTGAAGCCTGAAATATGAACGCAATGCATCCCACCCCAGCCCTGGCTCCCTGCGACAACTCTGCCCAATCTTCCCTCTTTATTTTAGGGCGAGGGTTGCTCCAGCGTTAGCTCAGAGTTGCCATTACTTATTTGGACTCTGTTCTCATGGAGAGTCTGACTCTTCTGGGTGTTTTTGTAAGTGGGCTATTGGAGCTGAAAGTAGGGTAGCCCTTAACTAGGTTATAGTAGCAGACTCCTCTAACTAGGCTTCATGTTGTCTGGTCACTCTAATGAGGCTAAAGCCTGTTTCCTAAAAAGTGAATCTAAATGCCAAGTTGTCAAACTTTAATACATAAAGACTCTTAATAGTTTAACTTTTTGGGGACAATGCTTATTTGCTTTCTGTCTGAGAATGCGGTGAAGAACTTGATGCCCTTGAAAAACAAATCATCCAACGTAAGATTTATTTTCATAAGAATTTGTCCCCCAGGTTTCTTAATGAGGATATGATCTGTGTATAGCTTCTGTTGTGAGGCGGTGTAGCAATTTTTTTATTCTAATGTGCACACCTGGTGCAAAGCTTGAGTCTAAAGTCTAAATGCATACTACCACTCTCATGTCCGTACAGTAAATATCTAGCTGGAGTCAGCAGCTGCTTAGCTTAGCATGAAAACGAAACAGGATACCTGATAGAAGCCACGGTTCTATCCATAGGCTACAATAAAATCCAACTACCAAGTGTATCGATGAAAGCCGAAGTTAGTGTGTGATTCATGTGCAGAAATATTCCTTGGTCGGGACTGGTGTTGCTCGTCTTCGGGCAGGGCTAGAGTCAAAGCTTCCTGTTGTTTCCAATCTGAATGCTAAGCAAACTGACTGTTATGTCAAGCAAACTCTGCTAGGTATAGGAACACATGAAATGTTAGCAAAATGCTATAAACTTTAGCATGTTAACATGATTAATAACAGAAAAGCTAGGGATTTTGCTCCCTAAAAAAGTCAATTATACTCTGATTGGTCACCTCCACAGGGCATTGACCACCATTCGGCTTCTGCCGGGGCTTTTGAAAACAGGGAGGTGGCTTTTTGCGTCCTACTGTAAGTGGCAGAAATTAGTCATGGGGGAGGGGCTTAAAAATGAGAGAAAAACACCCCCCAGTTCACGATGAGTCACTGTTTTTTTGTTTTGTAATAGTTTTTTTAAGGAAATGACTACTTGTAGATCATTAAGATCAAATTAGACTTGGGACTTTAAGATCTGGCCACACGTTTTGGTGTCAGATGACGATGGTGTGGTTGACAGACATCATACCAACACCAACTTACATTTCTGCCCAGAAGTATGATCAGTACAGAGAGTCTCTCTGCTTCAAGAGGGAGTTTATCAAAAAGAAGAGTTGACAGAATATCATCTTCAGCCCTTCAAAATGTCACACCTTTTATTAATGTAATTTTTCACCCATTTTTTTTTTCCATCCAACACTGAATGTTTGTGAGTGGGCCTGTCATCTGCCACAGCAGTATTACTCAGTTCAGCTCACAGGACACTTTCCCGAGTACAAGAAACAAAGGCCAGCCTGTTTCTATGGTTTCTCACATACTGGAGATCTGAGAGGAATTTTACATGGACAAGGCTAATGGACGGACTGCACCCACCGACATTTAACAAATACCAAGAAGATACGATACGATGATGGAGAGTTCAACTTCAGCGCGCCGCTCAGTGAATGTGAGCCATACCACGGATACCGTTTTTAGTTATGACTTGTGTCTCATTAGTGAAATGAGGTGAAGTTATTATATCAGCGGTAGCATGGAAAAAAAAAAAAAACTTCCAAGAACACACACACACACAGAGTCTCACCCTCTTGCAGGTCAAAACAGGAAGCCCACTGGAAGAGCTTTGACATATATATACCCTCCTTTCTCCAGGCTTCTGATGCATCACGCTGGGGATGGGTGTTTTTCTACAGACAGCTCACTGGAAAAATCCTCCTGCCGTGCCCTTCGCATGACACACTAACACAGAGGAAAGTTTCCGTTAACCATTGGATAGAGGCTTAAGGTTGTGACTTTGCAGGAGAGGTCTAAGAACCAGAGAGTCCAAGTAAAGTTAAACAAACAGAATGTGTGTTAAGTGACTTATGCAATCTAAAACCAAACCGTGCCTGTAAACGGCGCATGAAAGAAAAGCTTTGTGTCGACCAGATCACCAGAGGCCATCGAATAAGGGTTAGAGTGGTCTGATGAACTTTCTAATTATTGAACAGCTAATGGGAAATGGTAAAGGCCCATTTTTTATTTTTTTTTTAACGACTGCTCGGAATCATGCGCTACATCTCGGGGACAAACAGCCTTGTTGAACCTGTCCGTGTGCTCAGTAATTCAATTGCAGTGCACATTGTGTTCTTTTTAAACCTAAATAGACCAAACTGACTTCCTGAATTGCAGTGAACCAGGTCACCACCATCAAGGGCTGAGATTTTTTTTTTTTTAGAGTTGCTTCTTTTGTGTGAGCCTTTGAAGAAGAGTGTGTCCAAACCACAAATCTATATCCATGAAATTTTACACATACTGTAGTGTACGCTACACTGCCTGGCCAAATAAAAAGCTCAAACACTCTAATATTTTGTTGGACCACCTTTAGCTTTGATTACAGCACACATTCACTGTGGCATTGTTTCCATAAGCTTCTGCAATGTCACAAGATTTATTTCCATCCAGTGTTGCATTAATTTTTCACCAAGATCTTGTATTGATGATGGGAGAGTCTGACCACTGAGCAAAGCCTTCTCCAGCACATCTCTAAGATTCTCAATGGGGTTAAGGTCTGGACTCTGTGGTGGCCAATCCATGTGTGAAAATGATGTCTCATGCTCCCTGAACCACTCTTTCGCAATTTGAGCCCCATGAATCCTAGCATTGTCATCTTGGAACATGCCTGTGTCATCAGGGAAGAAAAAAAATCCATTGATGGAATAACCTGGTCATTCAGTATATTCAGGTAGTCAGCTGACCTCATTCTTTGGTCACATAATGTTGCTGAACCCAGACCTGACCAACTGCAGCAACCCCAGATCATAGCACTGCCCCCACAGGCTTGTACAGTAGGCACTAGGCATGATGGGTGCATCACTGCCTCTCTTCTTACCCTGATGCCCCCATCACTCTGGAACAGGGTAAATCTGGACTCATCAGACCACATGACCTTCTTCCATTGCTCCAGAGTCCAATCTTTATGCTCCCTAGCAAATTGAAGCCTTTTTTTCCGGTTAGCCTCACTGATGAGTGGTTTTCTTAAGGCTACACAGCTGTTCAGTCCCAATGGCTTGAGTTCCCTTCACATTGTATGTGTGGAAATGCTCTTACTTTTACTATTAAACATAGCCCTAGTTCTACTCTTGTTTTTCTTCGATTTGATTTCACCAAACGTTTAAGGGATCACAAAGATGATGGTTCCCCACTATCCTTCCAGTTTTTAATAATGCGTTGGACAGTTCTTAACCCAATTTTAGTAGTTTCTTCAATCTCCTTAGATGTTTCCTCTGCTTGATGCATGCCAATGATTTGACCCTTCTCAAACAGACTAACATCTGTTCCACGACCGCGGGATGTGTCTTTAGACATGGTTGTTTAAGAAACGAGAAGCTACTCATTGCATCAGTTGGGGTTAAATAACTTGTTGCCAGCTGAAAGATAATCGCCCATGAAGTAATTTGTGTCTATTTCCTTAGTTAAATCCAGGTGGCGACTTTTTTTTTGGCCGGGCAGTGTATTAGTCATGCAGCTGATGATGCTTCTGGAGATGAACCCAGTGGTTTCTAACCTTGAACTTTTCTTTTTTTTTCTTTTCTGTTAGAGGATACTTTAAAGCAATTTCTAAACACTTTTATACTGGCAGCGGTAATCATTGGTGATTTGTCATTTTACCCAGCAAAGTAAACAGAGTTATATTTATTTATTTCTGTCCCAGGCCACATAAAGTTCCCCTCTCCCAATCAGGAAGGGAGAATCAAAGTTATAACTGGCTCTGGCTTTGCCCCGACTTTCTGCTGCAGCACAGTGACTGAGTTTTCCCCAGACAGATCCAGGGTAATTGGAACAGTGGATTGAGGGGTAGGCAAACACACACACACACATACAAACCCACACAGGTCATTACATTTACCACTAAGCATCCCCATAAGCCCAAGCAGGCATATCTGACATATCCATCTGCTACGGAAGGATCATGCTGGATCTGCCTCTCTCTCTCTCTCCCTCTCTCTCTATATTGGGGTATGGGGTGTGCCGGTGGTAATGATGATGGGGACATGACATGTAATCACGGGGTTGGTCACAGCTTGGTAACTAAGCAGGGCTATGATTTTTCCCACATTTACATCTCCTCTGGAGCAACATGTCATATTGGCCTGAAATGAAAAAAAAAAAAAAAAAAGAGTTTAAATTCTTAAAGTCCTTTAATCCTATAGGGATTGACTGGTTCTTTATGGATTGTGTATGTCCACATATTCCTGATAATATAGTATTTTTTCCTGCCTCTCAGTTTCGACTTTACTTAAAGGGGATCAAAGTGCTTTTTTTCCACATTGATTTCAGGCATTTGAAGGCATCGTTTCGTGTCTGAACCCAGATTTTAACTGTGAGATCGTGAAAGCCAAACGTCGGTGCGTGACTTGGTGCTGTACGGACTCAAGTATCTACAAATATTTAGCGCCAACAGAAAGCTGAAGTGGAGTTTAGCTCGTTAAACTGGTAGACGGGGTTGGCGGGTTACCAGGATCACGACAAACACCGCTTTCGAGTCAATCTGAACGGCGCAGATGTTGCGTGACTTGCTTCACGTGTTTACATAGGGACGCTGCTCTTCTTACAATAAAGAATTTAATAGCGTTCATTCAGTATTCATGTCGTTAGCAGCCTTTACATGAGCACCATTCCCCATAAGCCAAGGTGTCTGCAAGCTAATGGCTTGTTGCTTGACAGGAAGCGAGTCCGTGAACAAGTGGGTCACAGCCTCTGTAGTTCAGATGTAAAAATAGCAATACCGAGAGGACTGGATGCCGTATAGTTTGGAGAACACGGATTACAAAGTTGAACACGTGACTTGATGTTTTATGAACTTGGGCAAAATCCAGTTACAATAAAACCCGCGGATCGAGTTGTTATTGTGGTCTGTTCATTGAGAATAAAATGATCTTTGCCTTGGTTAATTCATAAATGTTTCTCGTTACTCGAGGCAGTTTCTGTGAGAATTCGCAAATCAACAAATGAGAGGGCTTGTGCTCAGCTGGAGAAGCTTGTGGAAGAGGAGCCAATATGATGTTATACCTTCAGCTCCCTATATGTAATACTACTGAAAATTGATATTTAAAGCAGTGCAGTACGTTTTTATTTATTTTTTTAGATGAGAAGATACCACTTCCATATCTGTTACGGCTAGCTTGAGTTAGCTTAGTTTAGCCCAGCTACTAGCTGCTAGATTAGTGGTGTCCCCCTGCCTCAAAAGGTTGTACTAAGCTAATCAGCTGCTGGCCCTAGCTTTTTACTTGTAGGGTGTCATCAATCTTTGTGTCTAACTCTTTGCAAGAATAACCATATTTACCAAAATGTCAAACTGTAAGCAGTGAAAGTGGAAGGACTTTGTCGAGGGCCAAACTTTGATGGCTAGACAAGCAAGTAGGTCAGAGAATCTTCAAAACTGCAGCACTTGTGTGGAGTTTCCAGTCTGCAGGGGTCGGTATCTATTAAAAGCGGTCCAAGGAAAACGTGAACTTGGTCTGCAACGCTGTTCGGCTGGCGGTGCATATCAAACGCTCAGTACGTCCACATAAATGCCAGCACCCAGGTTTTTACAGAAGGACATTACACTGTAAAGAGATCAGGTCACAGGTTGGTGGTTTTAAAGATGTGGTCGATTGGTCTATATAGTGCATTTGAAGTATATTTGTATTTGTAAGTTGATTTATTTAAGCCTGTCTCGCATAACATACTGCTTCACTTTGAAGCCTTTCACCTCCCTCTCTCCCAGACACATATGTCCACTTGTTCTGTCCCCTCTGAAGGTCAAGGCTATTACCTGCTGCAGGGCAAGGTGTGCATTTGAGTGTGGAGCTCGAGTGTGCTCACACATATGCTCCAGAAGCTTACATCCTCGTCTGTAACCCTGCCTCCCCTTCTCCTCGTGCCTCCGTCCTTTCCCAGGGGGAAAGCCCTCATGCGAAAGGGAAGAAACGGGGTGTAAAGGGCACCGAGTTCCCATTGGAACTCTTCCTCCATGCCCCATCTGTGCCCAGTCCATGCCACTCCGCTTTGGACGCTGCGAAAGCCCTGCGTCGGCTTAAGGAAACAACCACTTTCAGTGTGCCCCTCTTTTGCTCTCTGCACAATCCGTGGGTTAAGCACAAATCCGATGTGACGCTGTAATTAAGGTGCCATTAATTGTTTTGCCTTGTCTCTGGTGGCACTGCTCAGACTTTGGGGGAAGAGAAAAAGCAGATTTATAGGCCTGATGGGCTCCACGCCTAACTGAACAACTAAGCAGAGTGAAAACGATTCTTAATTACTGCCTGTTGCCACTAATTTACCCAAAGTCACCTCTGCCAGCGAGCTAACTAGCCCTTAGCACACATTTAAACACATTCGAGCCTTTTCATTTTCGTCCCATCCATCCATCAGCACCTTAAAAGGTAACAACGCCTTGTTAACGTTTCTTATCATCAACATATAATTCATTACAACTTGTTTTTAAGACTCAAACACACACACACACACAGCTAGTGTTTCATTCTGCAGCCTTTTTGCCTTGTTTGTTTTGTTTTCTGCTTTCGGCCCCGTTGGATTCTGATGCCGGTGTTTTCCATCGAGTCAAAATCTCAGGTGGTTTCTCTGCCTTGACGGTAATTGAATCAAGACTATTTATATGCCCTACATTTTATGACATGTAAAGTGTTCACTGGCCTGAATTGAAACGCAGCGCTCCACCGCTCGCCGAGCCAAATGTAAATACAGGAGATATCGACGGAAAACAGACTGTGGAAAACATGTTCTGGAGGGCAGCGGTGCAACTTCTTCCCCCCGCTCTCTCCCCGACCCCTCCAACACCCTTCTGTGGCTCGTCTTCACTTGCGGGGATGGTATGCCGTAACCATACACAGACTCTTCGGCTCGCGCAACCTCATACTGCGCTGGGCGGGTCGCCGTCCTTGCGGAGTCTGGCCTCAATGGGCACTTGAGGTGAATTATTGTTTGCGAGTGGAAACTTGGCCAGATAATCTCTGTGCTGCTGGCTCAGGGCTGAGGAAGACCACTGTCTCCTTCCCCGCACAGCACACACGCCGGCGTGCACACACAGCTTTTGTTTTACCATCTCTATTTCCAGTTCACACTTATTTGCTGACTCCCTGCCTTTTACAATAACTCCTTGTCCGTGCGCTCCATCTCCCTCTTCCTTTTCTCCTCCCTCTTGCTATTTTTTCGCCGGCGACTCTTTTTCCCAACAACTCTGGCCTTTATCCTGTGGGCCATTCACCTCTCTGTGGCTGCCCTTGCCAGTGCCTTGCAGTAAATTCCAGGGCGAGCTGGAAACACAAACATGCACAAACATAGGGCAGGCAGCTCAATCATGATAGACCCCCTCCTTACCGGCACCTCACCTACAGCCACCTCCTCTCTCGCTCAGCTTTCCTTCACACAAGGGGTCTTTTGTCCGTGGGGCTGCTTCATAAGGTCTCCCTTCAGATCTTCTCCTCAATGTTTACCTGCATCACAGGTATAATTCATGTGTCTTTGGCCGTTTTGCCAGTCAGCAGACTGACTCTTAATCATATAATTGGGGTCTCTTTCAGCAGACATAAACCAATGTTTGGACTTGTGATTACAGTAATTGTGGCGGACTAATGACGTGTTAGATAACGATGGTTTGTTATTACAACGTGCGAGACCCATCTCTAATATAAACTTGGCCTGATTGATATAGCTACCGTCCCGTTTGAATAATGGGTCTAAACAGTCTACTGTTATAACGTCGCCTTCGACCGCTAAGCCCGGCAAAGATGACATATTATCATCACAGCTGAGAAATACAAGCGAGGCAGTTGGAAAATTCTCACACATCATCAGCCCCGTTCAGCGGCCCTTTCTCTAAAGTATGCAACACTATTTTTCCTCTTCCTCTTCAAAAGGAGGAAGCCCCCCTCCCTCCTTCTCCCCTCCACGTCTAAACTCTTTGCCAATGTGCTGAGCCAGTGGAAAATCCGATGTCCGTTCAAGAAACAAAGTGGTGTAGAAAGATCGGTTGACCGGAGGAAGCAATATTCATACAGCACGTCCTGCCTGATAGGGACCTGGTTGTGTAAGTTGACTAATGAGACATCTTCATGTTTTCCACTTGCCTCGGCTGAGGAGGCACATGATCTCCAAGTGCTCCACAGGCCTTTTCACCGCAGTCGTGTTTGTTTAAAAAAAAAAAAGAAAAAAAAAGAAAAATCGTTTTGGAAATAACTGATAATCTCTCTGTGTGACTTATTCTTTCCATCCCCTTTGGCTTTTCCAACTCGAATTGTTACTCGTGCAAACGTCTTAATCTGCTCGCCGCTATCTCAAGATGTGATAAGACGCCGCAGCTAAGTTCCTCTGGGTTAGAGCTGCAGACACGTTCATGCAGCGCCAGTTGCTAGACACTTTTCAGCTGAACCTGCAATTATTTGTCAAGCTATCTTGTCTCATGGTGTGTAGAGCTCTACCCCAGTAATTAAAGTTCTATGTTGGGATGAACAAACACACACAACCACAGCTAGCTGACGCACACTTTTGTCTAACTTTTTTTTTTCTTTAATATCTTCCCCCTGTGAAACCACATCTTCTCTTTAAAACTAAATTAATAATCAGTTTCGAGTGCGTCTGTAATGAATGCAAAAGTCACCCTGAAGGCAACATCCTCTTTTTGGGAGAGTTTTTGGCATGCCTCATCATTAATGCTTACTCAGACCGCATGAACAACACATTAGCATGCACAGGGGCTAATGACACTTGACATTTACTGTAGTTCACAAGATGCTCCAGAGCATATGGCAAATTTCCACCGAGAAACTGAGTCAACAGCAAGACTCAGACAACAGCTGTGGGGAAAACGATTGGTCTCCCCAACGTGGAGACGCAACAGGCCTCTCTGAGTGCGAGAGTGTTTGCCGAGACCTGATTTCCTAATGAATTAAGAAACAGGATCACTTGAAATAAGCTGGTTTCCCAGATTACTGCCACACTCTCTTTGTAGATGCGTCTTGTAATTTCCAGTAGTGAATAATACACTGTCTCCATTAAGGAGCCGAAAGGCCAAACAGCTCTCACATCGCTGTGTAAACAGCTAAAAGGCCTACTCGGGTGGGGCGTCAGCTTCTTGCTCACTTCTGCGGTCCCCAAGTGTTTAAATGGATTAAAACAAAGATTAAGTGGTTTCAACTGAACAAACAGGCGGTGATGACACAAAGCAGAATTTATTTTCTGTCAATTTCAGAATAGACGCTATAAATAGCAGCCACAAGTTGGAAGGAAACGTCACGGAAAAGTCTGCGAGCTGTCCGTGATAATTTGGCTTTTGCTTCATAGGAATTCTTCAAATGGTGAAATTAACTTCTTTTATATGTCGTTTGTACTTTAGACCGACGTGTGCTCATTTAAACCGACCCCTTGTTGGCCTTCCTGATTGGTCTGTAGACCACCAACCGGAGGGCTCCTACCTTTTGTAAAGTCCCGAACTTCCTATGTCCTACTTTTGCTAGGTTAGACAAACTACAGCAATGCTGGAATCCGTGCCCACAGAAGACCGTGTGAAAAACAAACAGTTGTCAAGTGTGGGTACAGTGGAGGGAATAACCATAAATAAATACTGAAAACTAGTGGATAAACTATAGCAAATCTGCCATGCATGGCAGGCAAGGCAGCCAGCATTAACATGGTTGCCTCACCTCCGTGTTACCTCTACACTCTATAATTACAGGTTTTTAACGTTGAGAATAGACCCCTGCGTGGCTAACCTAGCGACAGTAACACAGGAAGTTGGGGCTTGACAAAGAGTAGGAGCCCTCTGGTTGGTGGTCAGCGGACCAATCAGAAGGACGACAAGGGGTCAATTGTGGTCAAGGGAGATGAGATGATTGGTTGTGTTTGTCAGTAGATGATTAGCTGATTAGCACATATATACAGGAAACGAGCAAACAGCTAGCCTGGCTCAGTGTGGAAGCTACAAAATCTGCTGCTTGTTTTTGCATTCCTGTCATCCGTTTCTTAAGCGTGTCCCCTGAATTCTGCAGTCACTAAAGATATGGAGGAAGGGAGGATGCGCAGACCGACAGGCAGAGAGAGAAATGGGCGGCATCAGTGTCACGTTAGAGAGACATCTGCTCAGCGTTGGCCAACACAAAGCGCTGCAGGCTGCCATTCAAGAAGCCACCGAAACCACAGACAGAGAGCTGGCCAAAAAAATAGAGCCTGCCTCGTCTGCTTTCGACACTGCAGGGTTTGTAGGCCAAAACCAGTTTGCTAATGCTAGCTCAGCTGAGGCCTGCATTACTATTGGTTGTAGTGGTCTAAACCTTATCTGTCTATCTATTGATTGTTCCTCATTTTGCATTTGACTGGAGCAACAACGTCAACACATGGCCAAACAGTTTCACAAGTCAACTAACTTACATAAATCATTCATTTTCTTCTTCTCTTCCTCTTTCTTGACTTGACGTCTATCTGACTCAGACATTCTTAAACGACATTTTCCGAAAGTTGCACACAAGCCCAGGCGTGTTGAACTGTTCCCCCAACGTTTACAAATCTGAAGAGGTTGTCACTTCTGTCCACTCAGGGCTTTTGCGTTAATGATAAATCCCATTATGTCAAGACAGCAGGTATATTACACCGAGGTTTGACCTCAACTGGGTGTTTTTTTTTCTGTTTATCATCTACCACCTTTTTTGTTTTAAAAAAAAAAAAAAAAAAAAAAAACACAGGGTCCACTGCTAAATCATAAAACTCTGCAAAGTCAAAACTCATCTTGGATAAAAATGCTTATACTATATTTTTACTCATTTCATGCACCTTCAATTCATTGCCCGTTCTGCGGCTTGGGCTCTACACCTCTGACTTGTTGCTGCACCTTAATTGTAAAGCATTTTTTTGTGTGTTTGTGAAGCCTAAGGGAGTCGTAAAGGACATTGCTTTCATTGCAATGCAGTGCCGTTCTTTTCATTTCACTGACAGTTGGCCCTTGTAATGGGGCTGATTATGTGTGTGACTACTTAGCAGGACTGAAGAATCGCAAATAATGCAGGCATTGAATCCGGAGAAGAAGAAGAAGAAGAAAAAAAACGCGCTACGTCATGGAAAGAATGACGTCAGGCTTGATTAGGCGCCGAGGGAAGAGCCTTGTGTAGCCTAGGTGGAGTTCACACAGCATAGAGGATGCAGAGAGGCTTCGGTACTTACTTCTTCTTCTTTTTTTTTTTTTTTTTTTGCAAGCTGCATCATATGATGGAGAGGGGGGGGGGGGGGAGACTGTTGAATAATCCTGTTATTATAAAGCGACACGGGAGCAAAGAGGGAGTACGAGGGGATCATGACGTAACCGTTTCCATAGGCGACTGATATGCTGGCTAAGCCAATGGGAATCCACACGAGCGGTCCGTACCCATCCTCCTTTTGACGTGCATCACATGTCCCCGGCGGTGTTGTGACAGAAAGGCACCAAACGAGGCGAAATGATTCACCCCTGTCTACTTCCGCCTTCGCAAAAAAAAAATAAAAAACTACTTTAGAGAAATTATCTTTTGCTTGGCTGTATCTCCAAACCCTTTAGTATCATTTCATTTAAATGTTAATGCTTCAGACGTAGATATTTTATATTTAAGGCTACCAGATATGGATTACATTAGAAGTGGTGTGCACCTGATCTGTGTTAAAGTAGTCCGTTACAAATGACTACTGTATTCACCACCATGATGTCAGTTAACCGTTACTCCAACCGTTTTTAGGACCGCTGTGCGCATGTGTCATGGATTTTTCCGGTTTAGTGAACATGGGTTTCCATGAGCGCAAAGTGGGACAGGAACTATCTTGACAGTTCGTGCTGGAGACTTTGGTTGTGACAGCACAGTGGGCGGGATTTTACCTCAGATCAGGGGAGAGAGTCTAGTCTTTGGTGAGACTGAGGGGGAGTAGGAGAGAGAAAGGGACCTGGGGTGCTCTTCAGAGAACGGAGTAAGTATTTGTGGTTACAATTTCTCTGCTAGCGCCACAAAAAATACCGCAACGCAAGGGCTGCTTCCAAGCGCTTTCGAGGTTGCATATGAAACCTAGACCGGTATATTCTTAATTTTTTCTGTGCAGTGATCAACGAGGGCCAACCACTGGTGGGTAGCTGCCTTGGGTAGTTAGCTGTATACCAGGCTAACGTCGTTAGCTAACGTTATATCTTGGATAGATACTGACATTGGGCGTCTCGTTCTCCAACCCAGGTAGCTAATCAGTCGGGATGCTGCCAGATTTCCTACACCTGTGTTTAGTTTACTTAGACTAATGCACCGCTCTGGGCTAAGTTTTCCGAGTTGTCAATGTCTAAGAAGTAGCTTTTTGTGTATTTCACCTCTTAACAATCCGCTAACGCATGGGAGCTAGTCGGCTAACGGTATACGCTAGCCTGTTTTTAACGTCTCTGGTGGACGGCAGATTGACGTTTAGACTTCGAGGCTCATCATCTCCCTGAGTAATATCGGCGTCCACTTTAACACAATGTGGACCTCCGTGTTTGTCGTTGGGAGGGGAGGGGGAAAGTTACCTGCATTTCTAAAGCCAGCGTACAAATTGTGGAGTTACATGATTACTTGTCACCCAGTGTGCTTAACGTCAAGTGGATCTCATGTTATATGCAGGTTGATAATGTCACTGAGCTAACGTTAGTGGGGGGTAAACGGCCTGGAACGTTTGGGACTGCACGCGCTGCGCCGTTGCTCACGCGGACCAACTCGGGGAGCTCGGGCACCCAGTAATAAAGATACATTCAAGTCCCCTCTGTGTGTGTGTGTGTGTCTTGTCAACGCACATTTGAGCCAAATAAACGCGGTTTTATGCGACGTTTGTCGACGAAAAACTCCCGCGCTGTCAAAGTTAAAAAAAAAAAATAATAATAAAAAAATAAATCATTCGCGGATTATAATTTACCGGCGTCATTTTGAATTATGTTTCCGCTTCTATCTGTGCCATCCATGCCCGTATTTTCAACGCATTTGTACGTTACTTCAATTTATCGATGCTCAACCTGACACCTTAAGTCTTAACCTTATATATATATACTTAGAAACACTGCACTGTGCCATATATTTGTAAGTTTATAAAAATGTTATAATTGTGCGCATCATTTTAAAACTGGCAGCTGAAATTCAAAGGCAGCGCCGCTAGACCTTGAATGCAGCATTAAATTCCTTTTTCCCCATACAAAGCTAACATATCTCATATTCCTTGACGACTGCGCATGCAAGCCCTTACACTCTCTAATCTGCGCTCTGCTCAGACATCACCTGCAGGTATCCAGGCTGATGTGGAGTGCAGCCACTGAGCACCTTTTGGTGTCTAGTTGAAGGGATCACTCCTTATCCAATTAAATAGCACCCGGCTTGCTGCAGCGCCAGCGGTGTCTTCCTGTGTCTGTGTAATGACTTGTGATCCTACAGCGGATTGCAAGTGGTATTGTAATCATATCACAATGCATGTGGACATAGAATTCAGCTTAACTGCGGATAGATTTGATTCAATAACCCCGAGGTGTGTCAGTCACCTTAGTATGGAGGGTTATCTGTAGTCCTATTACATAATAAAACGAAAGCTAAGCAATTCCATGGGGACATATTATATTATTGTAGAGCGAATGCTTCGATGCAGAGTATTTCCGAGATGCAGTGGCAGGTGCTGGGATTCTGTTTTTCTAATGGTAATATATATATATATATATATATCCTTTTTAGCTTTTACTCCGCTATAAAAAATGTTTTCCGGTGATGTTTCATTATAGCTGCCTGTCCAGCTCAGCATATAGAAATTCAGAGTTTGTTTAATGATTCACTTCAATCATCCGTAACACAATCTGCTGCTGTGTCTCAGCCCTTTGAACCTAGACTGTCGCTGTCACTCAAGAATGACAAAAATATCCTTTCTTATTTCTTTCTATACTGTTTTTCTTTTTTTTTTTTTTTACTGCCCGACTATTGACAGTAGCTCCTCCTTGCCCTGACTAATCAATACGAGTCAGATGTTTCGTAGATTGTTTCTGAAAATTAGTATACCGCAGAGGCGAGATCAGTTGACCTCCTTAGCCGTGCAGCCCGGCTGGGTAGTGTTACTTGCAGCAGCCTTTCCAGACTACAACTCTAGGTTTTCATCCTTTAATGTATCGCATTATTAGCCTCATTAGACATTCTGGAGAGTATGCGATTTCTGCTAATCCATCATTGTAGCTCGCTGCTGAAATTAAGGGCTGTTTGCTTTTGCGGCACACGAGTTTTTCGGAGAGCGGCAGTGTCTGTGAAGAACTGCAGTATATGGAGTATACTCTTCCGGGCAGTTATCACTTGTCAAGCCTCTTCCTAACTCATTACGGATGAGTTTCCCTTACAGCTGCTTGGCGTGTGCGCTTATTTCATTGTCATGCTGTGAAGTGGAGACAATTATAAGTGAGGCATCAACAAAGTAATTAGTTGTTCTGTCTGTTAAATGATTGTAATCGGCTAATATAAAGCGTTATTTAACTGAAAAGGCAGCTACGGTGAATTAATCTGAGGTGACATTGAACAACATGTAAACCAACATGGAAGCTAAATATAGTCCAGTGATGTACGATTAAGTATAATGTATTTATTGTACTATTTACTTATGATGGAGTTTTGCTTATCTTTCTTTTTCTGTGTGGCCAAGGTTATTCCAAGAAGAGGTTTTAGGTGACATGGTGTTTGAGTCATTTAAGACCATACATTCAATCAAAACTTGCCAAAGTAAGCAGTAGAAATGAACCACACAGGTGTGACTACTGTTAATTAGCTTTTAATGTTATCATTGCTGGGGATCAAAGTGCCTGTAATTGGAAAAATTGGCAAAACTAATTATAAACTCTGATCCTGCCTGTTAAAACAGTTCTGCGGTTCTCAAGACTCTAAATATTACACGAGTCAGCGTGCCAGACATTTATGTTAGTTTTGGCATTGCTGCAAAGCTGGTGGGCTTCACGACTTGACATGACAGTGATTAAAACTATATTTTTAAGGCTGGGTAGAGGATTTAGCTTTCTTATTAGTTTGTGTGTAGTTTTAGTGAAAGCATAGATGGTTATATTTTATAGTTTTAAAGAGGAAGAATGTAGATTTATTATTAGTTCATGTGTGAAAGGGACACAAATAGCGTTCTCTGTCATAGGCTTTTTGGTGACTGTACACTATTTTAGTGTATCCTAAAATTGAAATGATTAAAATAGCAAGGTCAGATGGAGGCAGATAATGGCAGGGCAGCAGGACCCCCAGGCCGCTGCCGCGCTGCTACGCAGAATCACAAAGAAAGACAAAGAACACAGAGAGCTTCTCATCTTCAAAGTGGCTCAATGAAAGATGTGTGTGATTTTTTATTTTTTATTTTTTTTGGAATATTCTCTATCCTGCGGACACGAGACAGCTCGATGAAACCGTTCCTTTTTTGGTTTTCTGATTTATAAAGCGAGTACAGTATGTCTTAATTATTTCACAGTCACTGCTGAGACATCTGGTTATATCACTAGTGCAAAAAATAAAAAAGGGAAGCAACTGAGTCGGATGTTGATGGTTATATTTGATTTCTATCGCCAGTGAAGTATTTAATTTTATGTTGATTTTGTTTGTTGATACATTTTTACCTCGGCTTTATTTTGATAGATTGAAAGTGAATTTCAAAATTAAGAAAATTACATTTAATAGAGGTATCTCTATCACCTGCAGTGTGCATTCAAATGCATGTTTTTCCCTCAATTATTAACTATATTTTTTGTGGTATGTTTTTACGATTTGTTTCTAACCCGCACACGAAAACGTACGGCTTTAATTCCAGGTGAAAAAGATTATGGATTACTTTCATTTTAGAGACGATCGCATCCATCCTTTCATACGTGAAGTAAGAGGAGCTGGAGAGGAAAAAAGCGTGTTGACGGTGACACCTCTGACTGCGCGTTCCCATGAACTTGGCAGCATGACAGCGTTTGAGAGCTGTGTAGAGGTTCCAGTCCGTGGGGTGAAGTAGCACTCTGAGCTGCAAGCCACGCACAAGGATGGCTGGGTGTCTCTGCTTTGTACCCTCCACATTTACATGGCCTGACCCAGTTCAGCTGCGGCTAGCAGTAAGGGGGGGAGGGGGCAGTCTGGGGGAAGCTAAAAATACCATCTCTAGCATTAGGCAGCTCCATTGCAGAGGGATCCCTAGAATTGCTATCCTCGACTTGCATCGGAGTTGCTGGCACGTAGAGGTGTTCAAACTGCCAGAGGGTTTCCTTTCCTTCCTCGTTGCGGGAAACAAAGACGAGTATATTTATGAGATGTCCACCACTTTTTTGTCCTGACTTCTTGTTTCTGCTTGTCGCAGCCTTCTGGGTGGAGGACTCGGTGTGCATCCGATGTGTGATAGCAGCCTTAAATAGCTTCGGTAGATCGAGAGACTTGTGATGTGTGTGTGTGTGAGGCCCTGGGTGAAAAAACAAACTAGCACATATATTAATGCTGAGCTATGGCTTTGATGCTGTAGTGTGGAAAGGGTTAACCTTAGCCTCTGTCATTCAACCATACCATGCCAGCTGTTGACTTGGAGATCCAATCACAATGATTTTCCACTGTTGTGACATGTGACCCTGCGCCGCAACCCGAAACTGACGCAGCGCAGCAAATGTTGGCACTTTCTTTATCTTGGCGTTGTTGCTGCTGCTGCTGCCGCCGCTGCTGCGCGTGGGGTTGTGGGGTGTGAATGTTGGAGACGGCTATTGGAGTAAGACATAAAAGAAATGGAGAATGAAGAGATTTATATTCATTACTCTAGGCTATAAGTCTACTTACTTACTGCTTGGTGCGAGATGACATGCATTTTATGCCCCTGAAATTCAGCTGTCTCAATTTATTGTAATTTGCCGACAAACTGTTCCAAGAAGGGTCTAAAAAGCCTCGGCTATATCCAATTTGAGCAGTTGTGAATTGGCGGTAGACTTGACGATGGATGAATCTGTCCCTTTTCAGTACTTTTTATATCATGTAGTTTTGTTTTCTTATTGTTTTTTTAATGTGGAAAAATAACCTTATTGTCAGGAAGCAGTGAAACTAAGTAGTGACAGCTTGTGTTTTTAATTAGAAATGGAAATGATAGCATACACTATGTTTGAACAGTGTCATCATTTCCATTTTGTTTTACTAAATCTCAAAAATCTGCTATAAAATGAGGCTTTAGTTAGCTTAAACACATTATTAAACATGTAACACCTGATGTCTAATACGTCTCTAGGATTAAAGGTTAAAACACGATGTTAATAATGTTGAGTGCTTTAATCAAATTATTGCTCAGCCCTATTAAACACTTGAAAATATATATAAATATTTATGGCTCATTAGTCGGTGAATTAGCACACGTCTTACTCGACAGTGGGTGTCACCAAGATGATGCAGGACTCTGTTTGGGATTCAGCCATAGTTAAGCATCTGTTGTATCCTCATTTAAGAGCAGCCATATACAGTATGCTTTAGTTCTCTCTGTTATGAGTAGTTTGTACGTTAAAAGTACCGTTAAAAGTCTAACTTACAATTTGTTGCCTTGTTCTTGCTGTTAATTCAACCTAGACAATGAAGAGATGACCCTAGCGCAGACATTTTTGGCCAAGGTTACGCCTGATTCGAAAGTAGACGGCACTAGACATGGCAAAGGTCTATTTCTTCCTCAGTAAAGGGATTTCCACGATCTCTCCCACCTCAGTAGTACAACACAGCCCTGCAATTATGCTGTGTAATAAATAATAAATTCTGTCCTCTTTTCCATGGCAGATGGCTCCAAATAGAAACTCAACATGTGACAGAATAGTTTCCAAGAATCTCAATGGAATAAGCTGCAAGCATTGGTTTGTGCGCCGAGCAATCGTGGAGGCTACATTTTCTCTCTCTCTCCCTTCTGCATCTGCGTCCCAGTTTAAAGTTCAGACATATTTTTGACTTTGACACAGTTCCTGTTTGCTGCAAAGATGGAGATTTATATTAGATCTGTGTTATATGGCCAAAATAGTGTGTAAAACCTCTGCAGCATTATAGTATTTGAAGACTAGTCTAAACGCGTGTTTGTGTCTGCACTAGTATCTGAGTCCAGTCTGCACAATGTAGTTTATAGTCTTCACACGGCTTTCCACCTGAAAGTCCAATATGTGATAATAGTTTCAGACTAGAAATCAAGTTAATTTTGTTTTACGTTTTGAAATAAATGTGCTTTTGCTCTTGGAAGATATTTACGAAATCAAGTCCTCCCTAAAAGAGTTTGGCACCTGCTAAACCTCCATGATTATATTTTGATTTCGCATGCTTGTCTGAGCTGCTCAAAGACAAATTCCTATCAACCTGGTTGACACGAATGAATCAGCCCCATTGTGTTAGACTGATTAAAGTTGAATGGACAGCAGCCTCTCGTTAGGATGGACTCTCCCATGTCGAGCCCCCCCCTCTCGCCACAGATAGTCTTAATTAGATTAAACAGAAGGCTTTTCCCGAAGTAATCGTTCAGTTGCTCACCACGTTACCCCACCAGTTGCTCTGCAGGAGGCTGGTAGCTTTTTTTATTTAGATTCCTAGTAGGAAAATGTGCGCCGACTTTGACCAGTATTGTAATGACAATATGTCTTGTGATGAATAAACAAATGTTGAAGTGATCCCACAATTTCCTTGCTCTACTTTCCTTCTTTAGCCGTCCCGCTAGCTAACCTTGCTACCAAATGGCACGCATTAATCTGATGCCACGTGATTAACAGGTGATTGCTAGTGAGGTGCTTCGGATTTTTCACACAGAATTGAAACAGGAAATTTATTTGATGGTCGGTAGTGAGTTTTCTGCAAGGCTGAGGGAGTTGGACGCGGGACAACTTAGAGCTGTTCAACTCTGCCCCAAGGGAATGTAAAGATGTAGGACGAAGGGAGGACATTTCTCTAGTTTGATAGCATTAAAAGTTACTTTGAAAACAATTAAGAGTGTTCGCTTACACTGCAATATCTTGATCGGTTTCTTTTACGATTATCGCTATCCCTCGTCTTTGTAGTAGTATTTTTATTATCATCGTTTTAGTCACTTCACGCCTCATTTCCTTTAAACACCAAAAGTAAATGCAGTATAGCACACACAGAGTCAATTCACAGGCAGCAGGAAGATGCTGCTGGAAGTCCTTAACCGTGAAACATTTGCAAGCAAAAAAAGTGTTGAGTTTGTGTTAACTGTAAACACCTCAGAGAGAAAAAGGGATTACCTTTAAATTCCCCTTTTGCAGGTAAAAACCCCTTCAAGCAGATCCGAACAGAGCGATTACTAAACGCTTCACTTTGCATACACGCAGTGCTTTGTTCAGGAGGCTAAGCACACATTACTTGACAAATGACAAAATTATTATTGTGTTAATGCTGCTCAAGTACAACTAATCAAAATCTCTTGGCAGTGACTGTGTGATGTTCTTGTAATTACTTTGCTACTTGGCTAAGCAGCCAAGTGGTTTTGTCGAAAGGCTTCCATTTTCCCTTTTTTTTTTTTGCAGATAGGGTTTGCTTTTTTTATTATTATTATTATTATTAGCAGTATGAGAAATGAAACTGCATTGGAAAATATGTAATTATGAGGTGAAGAAGTTTGTAGCTGCTGGGCTGTATATAAGAATCTGTATAGACCTTGAGCATGTAATCTGCAAAGCTGCAAGATCAAAAACTGACCTTCTAACATTGCTTATTACATCTTCACTACAGCTGTGTCCTCATTAAGTGAATGTGTCTTTTTTTATATTTGTCAAAAAAAGTGTTGGACAGTTGGGATTTCCAATTATCTATCACACACTTAATATCAATCCTCACCCGTATTGTACATAAATTGCCAGTGGATAGTGTCATTTATTGACCGTTCTTTTGTATGTTTGTTCCTCTCCTTTCAGATCTGCACGCATGGTGATCTCCGGCTCTGTGGGTGATCCTCAGTCACCATGAAAGACTAGGAACTCAGCTCTCCGAGGGACATGGCTTGTTTTGTAATATCCCTGCCCTACTACCTGGCATATGACTCCAGCTGCCTGTAAAAGGGCCCGTCAGCCGTTTATGGAAACTATCACTGTGTTTGCACTCTTGAGGATTTAAGCTTTTCCAAGACACTTTTTTTTTTTTTTTTTTTTAATTTTTATTATTACTACCCCCGCTGTTGAGTCACAGCAGCAGTAGACTGGAGAGGCAGCGACACGATGGCGAACAACTCGTACAGTGGGGTGAAGAACTCCATGGTGGAGGCCAACCACGATGGAGAGTTTGGCTGCACGCTCAAAGAACTGCGCTCCTTAATGGAACTGAGGGGCGCTGAGGCGATAAACAAAATTGGGGAAACTTATGGGGATATTCAAGGACTCTGCAACCGGTTAAAAACATCACCTGTAGATGGTACAGTAATAATTTTATACTACGTTCGTAACATAATTAATACAGGATGTGCTAGCAGGGAGTGCTGTTAGAATGATAATGTGGTGCAGACATAGTTTAGGGGGGCGTGTCACTGGCCATGTCATCCACATTATGGATACCTTGACATCACTTCCTTGGAAAAACTCATATGCCAGACAGGTGGCCAGGCAGGCTGGCTCTGACCTGGGCCAGTCCTGCTCTATTTCAAGGCCTGTGGATATGTCCCTCACACCCTCCCTCTCTCCCTTTTCACCTCTGTGTCTCTCTGTGTGTGTGTGTGTGCGTGTCTCTGTGTGTAGGCTTCAGACAGACCAGCTGTTTGCCTGGGCACAGTACCAGTCTGTAGGCAGGTCAGTGTCCCACATGTGGCGGACAGAGCAGGAGGCAGTAAGGACTGAGTTTATCTTTACTGTAGGTCTTCTGTTAATCTTCCCTCGCCGAATATTTAACCGAACAATACCACAGTGCATTTTGGAAAATTTTCCGTTAAGCCTACAGTAAGCCCCACTGGGTTATTCGACAACACCTCTCTTTTTTTACTACTGTTTCTCTGTCTCAGTTCGTCCCTCTATAGACAGCCTGCCTAATCGCCAGTATGACCTTGACTGAACTCTTATGGGAGGGGATTTTCAGTTTGATCCCAGATTAAAACGGCACCACATATTCACTGTAACAGCAGCAGTCCTCTGCATGGAGTGTCTCAAAGCGAGGAAACATTTTCCTCGGCTTCATCAAACCGAAAGGAATGTGATAAATACCGTGCTTTACAACAGTGCAAAGCATCTGCAATTCCAGCGAGGGCCGGTTGCCTCACGATTTAATTCTTGACCTTTTATTTATTGACAGTATGGTAAGTGGTACACCATGGCAGTCTCTTGCTGCACAAGTGTTGTACAAGCCTGTTGTCTGTACCGTGAGGAGAAATTGCAGAATAGGAATTTAGCTTTTCAGAGAGCGCGAGTTGTCTAAACATGCATGTGGCTGTGTCAGGTAGGTGTATGTGGAGTCCTGTCATATTTTTAGCATGAGTGACATTGGCTGTTTTGTAAATCCCTTACTTGTTTGCTCAGCCTTACTTAGTGTATGTCGTAAAAAAAGAATGTGGTTAGTCAAAAGCACAAAGAAGTATTTGATTGTTCTGCAAGTGTGTAAGGTAAGTTAACAGAATACTGCAGACACATTTGGAAATATGAAACAGGTTTCTGCATAATTTTACGATTTCAGATGAGACAGAAAATCTGTATTTTTATGAATTTGTCTGTCTAGTGTGCAAAGCAAATGCAGCCTCATCCCAGTTTATAGATACGTGAAGAAATTTGCAACTGCGCTGCATGGATAAGCATGACTAGGTCCACATTTTGTTTCCCCCTCTTAGCAGGTGCCGCGCTTGGTTTGCTGCCACTGAGTTTTGATACTTAAGGCTTCAGTCAGCTCATTCGTCATTAGCTTGGGAAATTAAGCCATCATTTAAGATTACAGGAGCCTGACAATTGAAAAGGGATTTGTAATTAGTTGGTTGGTCATTTTTCCAACCTCCTAAGCCAATCCTTTGCTAATCCTCCACATTTCCAAGCTCTTTTTTTTTTTTTTTTTTCTTTTCACCCCAAAGAAGTTTGACTTAATTTTCCTGCATGGACCGTGTATGCATTGCTCTACTTCCACTCATTTGAACAAACTGAAACTTAAAAGCGCAGTCGATTTGGATTAGGCGAAATGTCATTCATCCTGTCAGTACAACTGCTGTTTTTCATGTTATCGCACGAGGCTGGATATCACCATAGAGCTCTCTATTCAGTTAGATTTCAATTCACTCTGATTCAAATTGATTTTTTTTTTTTTTTAGCAATTACCATACCAATGCTCTGAGTTTAAAAAGAGTTCATTATGCTCCCTTGCTTTTTCTAAATTGTGACAATGAGCGCTGCCAAAGGCTTATTCAAATATGACATGGATCTATTTGACAAACGTAAACCATTAACCCAGTCACAGTGCTGCAGTGGACTGAAATACACGGTAAAAGGCACTAATTGCAGATAAAAACCAATCAAAATGAGTACAGCTAACTGTTTTAACATCCATTATCTATCCAGCTAAACTATTACCACAGAGGTGTTTGTTAGAAAGAGAGATGGATTATTATTATTATTATTACTAGTATGTCTGCTAGTGATTTCTATATATCAGTAAGCAGCACCAGTAAACTTTCTTTGTCTTGTTTCCCCCCTAGCTGCACCGTAATATCAAAAACCTGTAAAGGGGAACTCCCGGCGGTCGGTGTACGTGTCATGGGGACTGACAACAGTTGTTTGTTGTTCTCTGTGGCCTTTGTGGTTGACTGGTTAAAACCTAGAATGATGTAACCAGGGTTACCTTTGCTTGGAGATGACACATCTTTTACTGGAAGCCTATATGTGTATGTTATGTACTTTCGGGGATGGCATTTGAAAATCCTGGACAATTACCAGTCAGGGAGTTGGTGAAATCACATCACATAGAATCAATATATCCCACTACAGTTACTAACACTGCAGCATTTTTTTCTCCAAATGCAGTCCTTTAATTCCTCTGCATAGTGATGCTTATCAAACAGACAAGGCCACTTTAAATCAATATTATTGGCGGACTCCTCGCTTTCACAATTATTGCTTGTTCATTGTGATTTCAGTGTTGTCAAATATTTGGGTTCCAGCCTATTGATCCGATCGACTGTGGGCTGAGTGGCTCCAGCAATTGGACTGCGATTCATAAAGAGCCAGACTCCACCCCCCCCCTCATTCAATGCGAATATTAAGACTGTTAAATGATAGTTTGTAATACGGCTTGAGGTCATATTTGAACTGGTATACTTACTTAGCCTAGAATCTAGACGCGCCCCTAGCGTCAGTCTAGTTACTCTCCGTTGACTTGAGATTTCGAAAAATCCAAGATGGACCGGGCCAATCACGAGTCGGTGGGCGGGCTTAACATGATGACGACTGACCTGCGACCATAAGTTCTGTGAATTACGCGTGAATTCCCCCATCCTGCTAGAACTACCAGAGCGATGGCTGCTGCTAGCGAACAGCTTTCTTTCGAGTCGGCTTTGGCCGCCACTCTGAAAGACTTGAAGTTAAGCTTTTCTCTGAGAAAGGAACAAGAAACTGCACTGAGGTCGTTCTTACAAAAGAAGGATGTATTTGGAGTTTTGCCAACCGGATACGGCAAAAGTTTGATCCACAGCTTAAAAATGATTAATGCAGGAGAAACTCAACCTGTAGGCGAACTCATAAAAAAAAAAAAAAAAAAACAGGATGCAACAAGAACTATTTAATATCTGTTAGGATCATTTTTTTCCACAACACATGCAAGGAACTCTCTTTTCCGTCGCTCTGACTACGTCACCTTCTCCGTTGCTCTGATTGGTTGTAGCGCTATCCTATTGCGTGGAGAGGGAGTTTGAAAGACAACCGTTTATCCCACCCCTCCGGTTGAGCCCTGTCTATGGAGAGTGCCCAGACCCTACATTTAATATGGGTCTGGCTCGTCAGGCTAATACTTACTAGTACTGGAAGTACTTTTGCCTCTGAGTGGATGTAGCATATAGCCAGACCCTGCTTCTCTGCTCGTAGCAATCTCTGGCTTTAAAACTAATACGTGAGCACAATTGGATTATTGTGTTTCTATGTGTTAAGTTAATAACATTGGGTACAGAGTTGAGGATTGTAGATTTTTTTTTTTTTTTTTTTTTTTAACCTTAATCTGTAAATTGGATGAGAGTTGGTTTGTTTCAGTTATAGCACTCTGAATAATAAACGCCTGATCTGATTCCTCAGTACAATGCAGACATTTAGCGTCAATGTAGACACTGTGCCTTTTCATGATGTAGTCTGTGCTGCTTCTCCAGTGCGTCAGGGTGCAGGATTATCTCATTCGGTAGCCTTCCCCTGATTCCTGAGTAGGATGGTTGATGCTACTCGTATACATACTGTATTGTATATAGAGAGCCGAAGTCCCGCCCCCTCTACTTCCGGGTTATGGGACCTATCTTTCGAAAAAATATGAACGGCAGTCAATGGAGAGATCATAATTATTTTTTGGTCCCGTTCGAATTGTGGCATGAATTTCACATATGATGTGTGTGAGTTTAAAAGATAATTTTTCACGTCAAGAGATAAATTATTTGACGTAAATAAGCTGAACAACATTAGGTTTTGTATGAGATCGCTTAGTGAACTACATCTCTCGCCTCGAACAATGTACGTAACTAGAGAACTATGACTGTCTCCTTGTTGAGCTTTACCAGGACGAAGGCAGAAGCATCAAACGAGGTGAAAATCATTATAAATCGGGTCATGTCGAGAGCTGTAGTTACACGAAGGGAGTTTTGGTCGGTTCTGTACGCGCCAGCATGCGGGACTTGTAGTTCGTTTAATTGCGTATTTTCCATAGCGTTTTACTTAACTATCTTGCGACAAACTGTAACATTCTTGACATGTAAAATCATTTTTTATTCTGAAAAACAACATATGTATAATCCAAGGCACAAGTCGATCGGGACCAGAAAATAATTTATCTTTCGCCATAGACTGCCGTTCATATTTTTTCGAAAGATAGGTCCCATAACCCGGAAGTAGAGGGGGCGGGACTTCGGCTCTCTATAGAAATTGCGCAGTAATACACTAGTGTAGCTAACAATCTTTAGCCCAGAGGTGTCTTATATGCAAAAACACCTAAAATGTTTTGATCACTTGTAAATGGGAGAGAATAACGATTTGGAAGTAACTGTTGAAATGATAGGTAATGGGTGCTCTCACAAACAACCTTATTTTAGTATTTCAGACGAGCAATTTTTTAAAATTGCAGGACAAGTGTCATGTTTTCGGTTCTTAAAGTGAGCTGACATGCAATTCGGCGCATTTAACAGTACTTAAAATTCACTCATTGTCTTCTTTTGATGCCGCATTTGTTGTTCCGCTTGATAACGGAAAGATTTTCTGAATGTATTCTCCCTTTTGTATCGGTAGCTATTCACTGGCTTCCGTTTTGTTTGCCTGATGTTACATGATGAAAGTGAGACTTGGAGCAGAGGCTATGGAAATCCCATAACCTTTCAGCAACATAAACACCATTGTCTTTATATTTTTGCATGAGTTGCAAAGGTCAGTTGGGTTATTCATCCAAAATACAGTCAAATACACAATAAGAGAAGTAAACGGTTTATCATATTTTGTACTTATTGACTATAAATGTCCATACAGTATGTTGGAGAAATAAGTTAAATAATCTTTTCTGCATTTTCTTCACACACTTTGAGGTATGTCTCTTTGTAATATATCGTGTGCTGGCACTTTTGTCTCCACACGTTCACGTGGAGGCAATCAAAGAAAGGCTGTGGCCCTATTTCACTTAATTGTGAAGGGGCCCACAGCAACGGTTTACCCCGACCCCTCAGTGGGGGCTAAAATTACAGTACTCAGATGGGTCAACTGGGGACAAGCATCCAAATGAAATGGTTAATGATTAGCTCCTTGACTTGAGACACACTCTGCGTGCTAAAAATGACGTGAGGGGCCAAGGCCAACCTATTTACTCTTCGTCTGTCCAATGGCGAGACGACACCTTGATGGTTCTCTGTCAGTTGTATTTATTACTCTAATACAAAGGGGTGTAAAATTGAGTGGGGTACTAGCTGTCAGCATGTTTTCATTAGAGGCATAGAGAATTAAAGTCGACGGTGAGAGACGGCCAGGATGCAGCAACAGGCAGCTATGCTGGATTAAACTACATAGCTTCTTTTTTTTTTTTTTTTTTTTTTAAAAGCGCTGCGCTGGTGAGTCATCCTCCTTCTCACCTTTCTTTTAGAAAAGGATCTGTTAGTGTTGGGTTGTAATCATGTCAATTAACCGTGTAACTAGTGAAACAGGATTATTTGCCTCCTTTACGTAAGCTTTTATCGACTCGATTAGGATGAGCAATGAGTTGGAACGAGAAAGATGAAACGCAGAGGGCCCTGTTTTAATTGAGTTGGATGTAAACCCATGATAGCGCACAACACGCACCTGTTAGCTTTAATGATTACTCCGTAAGGATTTGTTCCAGCGTATTCCGTTGTCAACGATGGCATTTAATAATAAGCACGTAAAATATTAATGCAGTAAAAATCAGCAAGGACAAAACAGTGTGATCACACCGGTCGTTTTAATATTTAACTGAAAATTTCTCATATTGTTGAGAAATCGAGGATAGCCACACAATTAGCCGGCTGTAAAATATAGGACTTCTGACATTTGATCCTAAAAGCTGTTTAAATGATTAATCTGCTCTGCTCACATTCTGTCACTGCTGATTTATTTGAAATGAAAAAAGCAATCTTCAAGGACAGAAACATGAATATACAGTACACAATACATACAAATTGTGTATGTGTGCGTTTTTTTGCACCAGTTAAAACGGATGTGATTTAATAAATGTCAAGAAGGCTCATAAATGAAGGTATTCCAGCCGTCGTTTAATCGTTAAAACAATACTTTTGTTTTTGTGTTGGAAGTTAATTTGAGAAGGAGAAGAATTCATTCATTCCCAGAAGAATAATTCTGTTCTGTTGTCACGTCACAGACTCATTATCCAAATGTAATGTCATCATTTGCATTGTATGTCTCGTCCGTGTGTCTGCCTGCCGTCCGTCCCTCTGTCTTTCTGTCCCTAGCCTGAATCTACATATCCTTTTCCTTTATTAAGACGCTTCTATTCCCAGTGCAGCTTCCGTTCAGCCGGAGTCAGAGTCTCTACTCTTTATTAGCTTCGGTCCTTTGCACCCTCACCCCCGACCTACACCCACCCCCATCTGCCTGTCGGTAGCAGTTTCACACAGTCACTCCTCCCTGGCCCCTAATTCTACTCCTCCTCCTCCTCCTCCTCCTCCTCCTCTCTGCCACACACACACACGCACACAGACCTCCATCCAGTCTGCAGTCACCCACACACAGTCAGCACGAATAGAGCTGAAAAACTGTCATGCATCATCAAATGTGCAAAGGCCCCTTTGAATATATCACTGTGGCTTGAGTGTGGAGGCATTTGAAATGGGTTGCGGCAGAATGCTCTCGGTGCACATCGATGCATAGGTCTCGGACCAACTTTGACGTGTGCTGTAATGTGTCACAGGGATGACTCTATAGCAGGACAGTTGTGTGCATGGGCACCTGTGACTCTCGAAAGCTGATTCAACCTGTAGTCAGTCAGTCGGTCATTGTGTTGGGGGAAAAAGCAAGTTTGTGGGATTTGAGCTGACTCCGGTCTCACATTCTCTGGCATGCCTGAAAGAGGTGAAAATGTGTGACATGTCCACAGAATGTGTGTCATTGTTGTCCAGCATTGTCTCCTCGACAGTAGTGTCCTGACAGAAATGCTGATTCCTTTTTGGAAATCATGTGTTTGGAGGCCCGGGGATGAGAGCACAGCTCACTGACTCATACTTTAGTGAGACAAGCTCTCTTACTGTGAACTACATATCTTTAGTAACTCGCCCATCTGTGCTCAAATTAAAGCTTTCTAGCCTAATATTCAATTTCAAGTTGGATTCAGGATTAATATTTCTGATTAAATATCTTTTTTTTTTTTTCTGTTTTTCCCCTACCCAGGTCTAAGTGGACAGCCTGCAGACATTGAGAAGCGGAAAACAGCATTTGGGCAAAATCTTATACCACCCAAAAAGCCCAAAACTTTCTTACAGTTAGTGTGGGAGGCGCTACAAGATGTCACGCTGATTATCCTAGAAGTGGCAGCGATAGTTTCACTAGGCCTTTCTTTTTATAGACCTCCAGACGCTGAAAGAGAAAGTAAGCACATTTATTTAATCACATTTCTTTATATTGTTTAATATTAATGGATATTGGTGCATTTATATTTCTCTGGTAACATATTTTATATTAAACTATTCTTTGTCAGCTGCTCGTCATCTGAATTCTAATGATAAATCTAAAGAGATGCTCTCCTGTTAAAATAAATATAGTTGTATCAGTTTGTTGATTACAATTGACCTGAGAGGACGCGTGGCAAGAACCAACGTGGTATTTACTAATGAACATGTTGCTCCTGTTGCCTCAGACTGTGGAAGAGCTGCCGGCGGTGTGGAGGATGAAACTGAGTCGGAGGCGGGCTGGATTGAGGGTGCCGCCATTCTTCTGTCGGTTATCTGCGTGGTGCTGGTGACAGCGTTCAATGACTGGAGTAAAGAGAAGCAGTTTAGGGGCCTCCAGAGCCGCATTGAGCAGGAACAGAAATTTACCGTTGTCCGTGGAGGGCAAGTTATCCAAATCCCTGTGGCTGAGATTGTGGTCGGCGATGTTGCACAAATAAAATATGGTAAGAGGAGCTTGTCATCTACGTTATTCATATAATAGGATGTTTTTAATTAAAGAATAACGTTTATATATAAAAATACGTTTCTTTTAACGTTTAAATTGCGTATGATTCAGGTGACCTCTTGCCTGCTGACGGAGTCCTCATCCAAGGTAATGATCTGAAGATCGACGAGAGCTCACTCACAGGGGAGTCGGACCATGTCAAGAAAACACAAGAAAAAGATCCAATGCTGTTATCAGGTAACACGAAACCTCAATTCTATTTATATCTCCAAATGGTATTATATTAACGAGCTTTTTTAAGACTGGCCAGGCTGAATTTTATAAATATCCATCCAAACACATCATCTTCAATTAAATCAAGGGCTACTTAAAAACGAAACGACAGATAAAGCTTGTTCCGTTTCATGATACAGATACACGCAGAAGGGGATGGGGAAGTCATCTCTTAAAGCAAGCTTCTAATTATCAAAGAGAGTCGTCCATAAAGTGTTTTGATTAATCGCATTAGTATGTGTATATAATCTATTAATGATTTTATGTCTTCAGCTCAGAATTCGCACAGATGCTCTTTATACAGTATGAACAATCAAATATTTTACTTGACTCACGTAAGAACAGGTGAAACCATGAATTGAAATGTTCTATTTTTCCTTTTAATTATTCACAAATTAGCTATTGCTACTACAAATTTATGAATGAAGACTGTTCTGGTGATTAATATGCTTAAGCTTTTAAAGAAATGTCTACTTAAAATTGAAAGCGAACTGGTCTTATCTTACTTCTCGGTGTAATTGGTTATCAGCCGTTCAACCTTCCCCAAATGTAAAGCCGTATAGTCCCAGATTTTCCCTTGTCAAGTCTGTTCCTCGTCCACAAAGCCCTTTCAACACTGCGTTTGAGCTGTCAGATAGTGTTGTCTTTATTGCTGTACCAGAGGAAAGTGTGCCGGGAGAAACACTGCCTTTCTTCACCTGCCTTTCTATTGGCCCGCTTCCAAGACAAAGGAGTCTTGTGATTGTGTTTGTGTATGTATACACAGCTCCATCACTGCTTTTTTTTTGATTTCCCTGAGCGCAGCCTGTATACCTTCTTGCGACTGACAGAAAGGAGGACGTCTCCTAATTAACCCAAGCAGAACTTTTAAATGCTTTCCGCTTCTATCTTGTTTATGGGTTTCACTTCTTTAACTTTTTAGCTGTCATTCTCATCTGTGTTTGTTCCTGTGTCTTGAGAGGAACAGAGAGCCAGAGATATAACCATGTTATAGCCTCTCCGGGTTCCATTAATTCACCCAGACTGACAATTGGCTTTTGATTAAAGGCTGTTGATTAAAGGTTTGGAGGGTATTTGCATTAGTGACTGTGTTTTGTTCTCTTTACTGTCTAGTGCCCTACTCTTTTGTATTTATTGCCTGCATTTGAAAACCTGCATTTATTTTTTTCTTTGTGTATAGATGAATATAACACTTGAAAGCCTCGCTAAACCACATTCTCAGCAAAGGAATCTAGCTGAACATTTTCATGTGAACCAAAATAAAAAAAAAAAAAAGGATAAGAATGTGTATTTGTTCAGGGACAAAGCTACAGCCAGTGTCTAAACAGAAGCATGGTATAAGTTGCCGTTTGTGTGTATCATTTCCCCGCTTCTTTTACTGACATTTTGTTTTCCTGCTCTCTTCAAAGGCACCCATGTAATGGAAGGCTCAGGGAAAATGGTGGTCACTGCTGTGGGTGTCAACTCCCAAACTGGAATTATCTTCACTTTACTCGGGGAAAGCGAAGATGATGAAGAAGATGAGGAGGAAAAGAAAAAAGAAAAGGAGGAGAAGAAGAAGCAGAGAAAAAGTTAGTGTGCCTCACTAGTTTTTGACCTCGCTATTTTTTTTTATTCGTATTGAGCAATACATCATATTGCTCAATACGAATAGCATGCAAACACACATTCGCACACACAGGTGGATATGTTAGCACAGCCATTTCTGCATCTCGCAGAAGGATTTCATCACCTTCTGTTGAGACGTTTTAAAGCAGAAAAGTGTAGCTTGTTTAAATCTGGCACTGTAAAATTGGGCTTACTACTGTATGAAGAGGACATTTGCATGCTATAAATGGATTTTTGCTCCAATTCACCTTACCTGACAATTATACAGTATACTTACTACTGCTGACGCCATGGTGCATTTTTTCCACAGACAAGAAGCAGGAGGGATCTGTGGAAAACCGCAAGAAAGGTAAGTTACTTGCCTATACACATACTGACACACATAACCATAAATAATTTCCATACACCTTAGAGTCTACCTTTAATTTTAGCCTTTTAACAGAGCTGGGTGTAGGTAATTGGCTGGTGGTTATATTCAAGTAATGAGGAGTTGCACGTTTTTTGCTTGACCCCATGTCAGTTTATACTTAGTACGGGCTGTTCTTGGCTATCTATTGTACTGTCTGGCCCTCCCTTCTGTCTCTCTCTCCTCTTTTCTCGTCCTTCCCTGGCACATTGCGCTTTGAGCAGCAGGTGCTACTGAATCCAGTTATAGCGATTAGTGATGAGGAGATTAAAGCCATGCAACAATTCTGGGGCCAGAACATCTGCTTTCCCACCCATCTCTATCTCTGACTCTCCCTCAGGTCACTACAATTTGATTTCTATTGATGTCCCAAACTGAACTATCCAGAGTCGAACTGCAAGACTCATGCTGGTGCGAATTCAGACAACAATGACAGTTTGGTTGTTTAATGGTAACTCAGCCAGCTTGTAGTCCTGCTGGGACACTATGATCAGTAGTGCTTGGGTCTGTGACCACAACCCTGGCGCTATTCCCTGGTGCACAGATTCCCTCTGCCTGCCAGGAATCAGCAGTAATCCTTTAGACTGAGATTACACCGACCATGTAAGTGCAGAGCAAGCCACAGTCCACAGCAGCTGCAGTAGCCCAGTGTTCCTGCTTCCTTCTGCATACATTCACGCACAATACCACGCTGCTGTCCATACCAAAGTAGTATAAATAGAGCCTTCAGCATTTCCAAACAGGAGAGGGCCTGCCTGTGCTGCATATCTGACTTTAGGATATTCCTTGGTAAGAATATGTGTCAGTTGTCCTGTAGCAACAGCAGTAGCATCAGTGCCCTGCACGGTGACACGACAGAGACCAGCCCCTGCTGACCTGCCTACCACCTCTTCTTCTTCTTCTCCTCCTCCTTTTTGCCATTGGAGGCTTTGCATCTCCAAGGTTACCTGGTTAGATGTGGGTTTGGGACTCCCGTCAGTCTTGCAGGAGGGAGAGCAGAGTCCTGAGGGATGTTGAGGAAGAGATGAAAGAGGTTTATGGGAATTTAACTGGCAACAACTGTTGTGGTTGCCGGTGAAGGAGGAGGTGATTCACACACCCCTGTGTTGTTAGCTTGTTAATCTGTTCTTTAAAGCTCTGGGTGGGAGGAAGGTGGTAATAATATTTTCATTACATTTTTTAATCAGATAAGTTGCATCAGACGAGATCAAGTCCAAACCTGTTCTTCATTTACTTTTTCTTCTTAGCATAATCAAAAAAAGAAACCTAGAAAAATCGTTCTCAGTTTCTGAATATTAAATGTGAAATGTATAAATGAAATAAAGTTGTTTTTTTTTTTGTTATTCGACCACAGAAAGGTGGTTCTTTCACAGCTTCAAGGTGGAGAATACAGAATTTTAATCCACGTTCCTATTTCCTCAGGTTGTGAGGAAGTAGGCAAATGAAATGGCCTTCATGTGGTGCCTATGAATAACAGCTCTTGTATTCTATTTGCATTATGCTGATTTTCCATAACAGCTAAACTGGTTTGATCAGAAAAATCATTTTCATTTCAGGCACTTACCATAAATCCTTGAACACCCTTTGTGTAAATGTCAAATTGTGTTAATTATATTTGTAGACATCACTAGTAATAAGCAGTAGCTGGGGCATTATTGTGTTTGTCAGAATTCATTTAACAACTTTGTCTTGTTCTCTTTGCTGCAGCTAAAGCACAGGATGGTGCTGCGATGGAAATGCAGCCTCTGAACAGTGATGAGGGAGGTGACGCAGAGGAGAAGAAGAAAAGCAACCTGCCAAAGAAAGAGAAATCTGTCCTCCAGGGCAAACTGACCAAACTCGCGGTACAGATAGGAAAAGCTGGTGAGTCAAAACGAAATCACTCCATTTTGGCACAGTTGAATGCTGAAGATACTCATTTTATGTAATCTTGTATCCCTGCGTTTACTGTGATTTAGTTGTCTCCATTTTTTCTGTAATGTTTTGCCTTCAGAAATATCTCGGTTATGTGAATTCTGTCTTCATGATTGATTGAAACTCTTCCTTTTCTCTCTTTCCCTCCAGGACTTGTTATGTCAGCCATCACTGTTATTATCCTGGTAGTGCTGTTTGTAGTGGACACCTTCTGGATCCAGAACCTGCGCTGGACCAAGGACTGCACGCCTATATACATTCAATTCTTCGTGAAATTCTTCATCATTGGCGTCACTGTTCTGGTGGTGGCTGTTCCCGAAGGCCTGCCGCTTGCTGTAACAATCTCACTGGCATACTCTGTTAAGGTAAAGTCTCCTAATCAAGTGTCCTGTGCCAAAGCTGACCAGCTTACAGTTCAGACTATTAAAACTAGAAGGCCAGGCTGTTGAGACTTGGCTAACTGATACATTAAAGCCTAGTTATGTTACTCTGCTGTTAATCAACAGAGGGCTTCACCCAATCATGGAGCTATTCACTTTAATTGTAGAGCTTTTTTTTAATTCACTTTAATTTCACATGTCTTCGCTGTAGAAATTAAAGCTGTGTTCAGTACAGAAAATGTACAATTAAATTGCGGTGTGGTCAATATGTCAATATTTTTTTTATCTTCCTTTAGAAAATGATGAAAGATAACAACTTGGTGCGTCACTTGGATGCTTGTGAGACTATGGGCAATGCTACAGCCATCTGTTCCGACAAAACCGGAACTCTCACCATGAACCGCATGACTGTGGTGCAGGCCTACCTAGCTGAAAAGCACTACAAGAAGATCCCTGAACCAGAGAACATCCCCTCGTCCATCTTAGACCTCCTGATTCTTGGCATTGCAGTCAACAGCGCCTACACTACTAAGATAATGGTAAGCTTGTAAGATACACTGCGCAGCAGCATGCAAATCGCGTTGTTCGGCTTTTGTAACTTACTCTATTGTCGTCATACTTTCTTCAGTCTCCAGAAAAAGAAGGGGGTCTGCCACGACAGGTGGGTAACAAGACCGAATGTGCCTTGCTTGGCTTTTCTAATGACTTAAAACGCGACTACCAGGCTATCCGCAACGAGATCCCAGAAGAGAAATTGTACAAGGTGTACACCTTCAACTCAGTCCGCAAATCTATGAGCACTGTGTTGAAGATGCCTGATGGCAGCTACCGTATGTTCAGCAAAGGAGCCTCAGAAATTCTCTTAAAAAAGTAAGAAAACTTTTCATCTTTCATGCTTTTTGTTTTGAGCTGTGTATCAGTGTTACTCTTGGAATGTTATACTCAAGAGGCATGCTTTCATGAAGTTCTCGCCACATAAATACTCAATGAAAGGTTATTCCGTAGTTTTTTTTACTTGTTCCAGCTGGCCAGACTTTGCAGTAAATGATATGTATAATGGCTTAAGCAGCTAAGAAGTTCAAGTGCGTCCCACCCAAGCCCCTTACGTTACGACTTAAAATCAGGCGCTGAGAAAATGAGCCGGTAACAGCTCTGTAAGCCTCTTAACCAAGCAGGCTTCTTTTTAACCCACAGAGGGCTTAGTGTGACTTCTTACTATTGCAGCTCAATGTTCAAATGCTTTGTCTTCTCTCCCGTTACCCCTTTACATTTTTACAATAATCAGTCTTTACTTATCTCCGTCTTCAACTATGTTTCTCAACTCCATCTTCTTAATGGATTTCTTTTTAGATATTTCATCCTCCTGTGCTTGCCCCTTCCTTTTTTTTACTATATGCTTAGTTTAAGTTTTAATATATGCCCTTTACACCTTCCCAGGTGCTATAAAATCTTGATAGCAAATGGCGAGGCAAAGGTGTTCCGCCCACGCGACAGAGATGACATGGTTAAGAAAGTGATTGAGCCCATGGCCTCCGAGGGCCTGAGGACCATCTGCCTTGCATACAGAGATTTTCCTGTCTCTGAGGGAGAACCTGACTGGGACAATGAAAATGATATCCTCAGTGGACTGACCTGCCTCTGTGTTGTTGGCATTGAAGACCCAGTGAGACCAGAGGTTAGTGAGTACACATGCAGGGCAAAAAAAAAACCTCTCATTACATTGTAATTATTGTCTCAGCTAAAACAGGTAGAGAGATGTATGTGCCAGAAATTCATGCTTGCTCTGATTGCTTGTGCATACACTGGAATTATGAAAATCACCCACAATCTCACCAGCGTGAAGACATTTAGTACTGGAGATAAAACCGTTAGCAAAACAGACTGTGTTTGTGCATTTGACATTTTTTGCAGCTAGTTGCAAGGTCAACCTTTTACCACAGGATTTTACATTTGCGCTGCTGTATCAGTTCCACATGTCATAAAACATCCTCTGCTCAGTGTCAGACGTTTATGTGCTGTTCTGACCATATCTAAAAAATATGGGCAGGACAGCACACATTTTCAGACGGTCTTCCTGGAAGACGTTCATAGAGCTGCACATTTTTATTTATTTTTATTTATTAATTTATTTTTACAAGAAAAGGAACAGAAATAATTGTCTGGAATAAAAATATAAAATAGAAAGGGAACCTTATCCTCTTGCTTGCCTCTGCACAGCAGGCCCTTTGCTACATGACGTAGGTATGAATATCATATTGTTAGTTTCAGAAAGTTACTGAAATGATCGATCAGTATAATGGAATTGCGGGGAAGTTGTGAAAAGGCGAGTGATGCATTCTCAGCCATTTTTTAAATTATCCTTGCCATGACTGGAGTAATAATTTTAGAAGGAGAGGTATAGTAGTGAGACAATCTGATAATCTGTGAAAGCGAACTTATGAGCTTGCTAAACGCTTCACTGTCTCTCATTTACTGTCATTTTCTGTTGGAAACATGACGCTGGGAGGGAATTTAATAAAAAAAAAAAAAAAAAGCAGCGATAGTTGCAGTGTGCAAAAATAACACGCATTTCCTCCTCCTTTGTGTTTCCTTCAGGTCCCAGATGCTATCAAGAAATGCCAACGTGCTGGTATCACAGTGCGAATGGTGACTGGGGACAACATTAACACAGCCCGAGCCATCGCCACCAAGTGTGGCATCCTACAGCCGGGAGATGACTTCCTCTGCCTGGAGGGAAAGGAATTCAATCGCAGGATACGCAATGAAAAAGGAGAGGTGGGAAACGGCAAAATACTGTACCTCAGAGACTGTTGAAAATGTGCTGTTGGGATTCTATTAGGGTTTTGTGTCATGTTTCTAGATTGAACAAGAGCGCATTGACAAGATCTGGCCCAAACTACGAGTACTGGCACGTTCTTCCCCCACAGACAAACACACCTTAGTGAAAGGTAGTCATGTTTTCCTGTTATGAGTAACAATGCAACAAAAGCTGAATTTGCATGCCACAGTGTTTTTTTTTTTTTGTTGTTTTAAACTATTTATTTTAAATATTTCAGGTATTATTGACAGCACAGTGATAGAACAGAGACAAGTAGTAGCCGTGACGGGAGATGGTACAAATGATGGTCCCGCCTTGAAGAAAGCTGATGTTGGCTTTGCTATGGTGAGTTTACTGGTTTACATTCTTTAATGAGACAAGAGGTCTAGTCATAAAGAACAAGCTCCTCCAATCATTATTTCTAGTAATCTGTCAGCGTAACGTATTTGCTAACTAGACCACAGCATTTTTTTTCTGGGAAATAATGGTCATGTAGATGATTGAGAATGATAAATATCTTGTGACCAGATGCAGACAGACCCTTAATCATCCTCTTTTTGTCTCCAGGGTATTGCTGGAACAGATGTTGCCAAGGAAGCGTCTGACATCATCCTGACTGATGACAACTTTTCCAGCATTGTCAAAGCCGTCATGTGGGGACGGAATGTCTACGACAGCATCTCCAAATTCCTCCAGTTTCAGCTAACTGTCAACGTGGTGGCTGTCATTGTAGCATTTACAGGAGCCTGCATCACACAGGTTAGCGTAAACGGACTGTTAAAAAAAACAAAACTTTGTTCTCTACCAAAAAGGGTTAAAAAATAAATCATAAATTGAGTTGTAAGTGCCTTGGTACGTCAGGCAGCAACAGATTTAAATAGTCCACATCCACATCAATTTGCATCCCACAAGCAGTTTAGTTTGAATTGATAAAAAAAAAAGTCTTTACTTTCTTTGCTTTAAATTTCCATGAGGTATTATAAAAATGTAAACCTGATTTGGCACCTTGTTCTCTGCCGCTAGGACTCTCCGCTGAAAGCAGTACAGATGTTATGGGTCAACCTGATCATGGACACCTTTGCGTCGCTAGCTCTGGCCACGGAGCCCCCCACAGAAGCCCTGCTGCTAAGGAAGCCATACGGCCGCAACAAACCTCTTATCTCTCGCACCATGATGAAGAACATCCTGGGTCAGGGAGTGTTCCAGCTAGTCATCATCTTTACACTGCTCTTTGCTGGTGAGAAGCCCTCTTTATCTGAACAAGTGTTGACTGTTGTGTTTGTCCGTTTAATAAAAACAAGAAACATCTCATTTTTTATTCTTTTTTTTTTTTTGTAGGGGAGAAAATGTTTGATATCGACAGCGGCAGGGACGCACCTCTCCACGCTCCACCCTCCGAACACTACACCATTGTCTTCAATACCTTTGTATTGATGCAGCTTTTCAATGAGATCAATGCCCGCAAGATCCACGGTGAAAGGAATGTCTTTGAGGGCATTTTCAACAACCTTATCTTCTGTAGTATTGTCTTTGGTACCTTCATTATCCAGGTAAAGTAGAATAAAGACTACAAGCATATTACTCTCACTCAAGACATCCACCTGCAAATGCTAAATCTCTTTCTCTCTCTCTCTCTGATTAATTCCTCTCTTCCTGCTCTTCTAGTTTGTCATAGTGCAGTTTGGAGGGAAGCCATTCAGCTGCACCGCTCTGACCATTGACCAGTGGCTGTGGTGCACTTTCTTAGGCTTTGGCTCCCTTATATGGGGACAGGTACGACAATACATCTGAGCTTCATCTTCAGTTTGGAAAAAAATATGGTGTGACACTGCCCCCCTGTGTTGGAGTCTAGTTTCGTCTAGTGGGAGCCTGACAATGGCGACGAGATGTAACAGTACAATATGTTCTAGTGCTGTCAAGAAATGGTTATTAGATTTTTATGTTGCCAGCACATACAGATTTAGTTACATTATCAAAGAAATGTTACAGTGATGAGATTACTCACTGCTCCACTGATGATGGCTGGAGGTTTATAATGAATGACTGAATGACTCTTATTAGATTTCTCTTACCGCCCACATTCATCCCACAGCTCAGTGCACGTAATATGTTCAGTTCAAAGGGACCAAAATCACCGGTGTTCCTCGACAAAACACGAATAAATTGGGACTGAGTGCATAGAAGAAGTCCACTGGGCTTTAACTGAGACACTTGCCTTGGTGCTGTGTCACGACGTCTCCGTCTCCTCAGGAGTTCAGATGAGTCAAAAGCAGGGGAAGCATTTTCCTAAGGGTGTCAGCTAAAGTGTGCTTTAGTACTGTGGTGTGCCAGGTAGTTAAAAAAGCTAATCTCATTTGCTTTGAGCTCCTCCTTGGATAAGTCAGGGGACGGAGATTTTTAGAGAAACAACCAATCTGGTTTAAGATTTCTTAGACGTCTTCGGCTGTGCGTTCCACCACATGTGCTTCCGCTTTAATTACCATCTATGCCAGCTGGTGTGTTTCCCTGGCATTTTACAAACACAGCCGCAACCTGAATTTTAATGCTGATGACTCATCATCAGTTGACTTATTAGCAGTACTGTACTTTTACTGCTGTTTGTCATATGTTCTAGTTCTACTAACACAGAACCGCTGTCGGTAGTCATGCATATGGATCCTCCTGTTCATCAGCAGTAGAGATCCGTTCAGTCTGTCACTTCCCTGTGGGGGACAGGCTTGGAGCCTCAGACCAGATGTCGTTGCACTGAATGTCTCACATTTACCACTAGCTTATTTGCAGGGACACTTGCTGCATGTACCCAGACATGTCTTGTTCTGCCATTATCAAGTGTCAGGAATTGAGGTGTATCATAAGTCAGTGTTGCTCATGTACATCCTGATGTCTTCCAGGTAATCTCCTCAATACCCACCAGCCGCTTAAAATTCCTGAAAACGGCAGGCCACGGCACCCAGAAAGAGGAGATCCCCGATGAGGAGCTGGAGGAGCTGGACGACATGGATGAGATTGACCACGCTGAACGGGAGCTTCGTCGAGGCCAGATCCTCTGGTTCCGAGGCCTCAATCGCATCCAAACTCAGGTAACAATCCACAGCGCTTCCCGTGTACCGCTCAACACCACACCCAACACCAAGGGAAACAAAAGCCATAAACCCTTTAACTCTCTATTGCTCTTCCAGCTTAAAATCTATGTTTTTGTTTTTTCTCTCGGCATTCTTAAAGAATGGCTTGTGCCCTAAAAACGAAAGCCCTTCCTCTAATTTTTCTGTTCTGCTTCTGAGCTAAAGCAGGTTCCTATGCATATTTCTGACTCGGTCTGAATCTATCTGCTAAGACTAGTTTGAAGGTACTGATGAGAAGCAAGTGAATTGGACTGGATGGAAAGCACGGTAGAGCAGCTGAATGTTCAACAGAGTTAGTGGCATGGCTAAAGCTGGAAGTGTGGAAGGATGCTGCAGAGAAAAGAGTGAAAGTGAGATCAGATTTTTGGAGTCAGAGCTCCTTCCGATCAGTGCCTTTAAACCAAATCATTCCCCTTTTTCCTCTCTCTTTTAACTATGCCTAAATCCAATTTCGAAGTGACATTTTTTTCTATGGTTACTGGTGCCTTTTCTTTATTTTTTCTCTCTTTTCTCTCTCCTCTGGCTGTGTTGTTTTTATTTCCTCTGGGCTTTCTCCTGTCACGCTGTCTGATTCTTCGCAGATGGATGTAGTGAGTGCGTTCCAGAGTGGAACTTCCTTTCAGGGGGCTCTAAGGCGGCAGGCCTCCAACTCCAGCCAACAACAGCACGATGTAACCAATGTTTCTAGCCCTACACATGTAGCCTTTTCTACTACTACCACTACTGCCACTGCCGCCAACACCGCTTCTGCCACTGTGGGGTGTGAGTGCGTGTTCTCCTCTAGTGCATGAGACTTTTTTTTTTCTTTCTTCTTCTAACATCTTTCTCCTCCACTCTTCTTCTCACCTAACGTTGACACTTTTACTCTCTCATGCTTTTCCTAATGTTCCCCCCTCTGTTTTCTCAAAAAAGACACCAAAACCACATCTTCCATACTGCTTTGATAACACTGCTGTGTATATATATCTATATATATGTACCCTGTAACCAGGTCGCTTCTAGCGTCAAGGTGTTTTCTCTGTGTCATCATGTTTTCTGTTCTGCTTCTGCTTTGGTCTAAGAAATGGAAACCTTTATACTGTTATCTCGGGGGGGATGATGTGTATTTGCCATATGCTAAAAGATTACGTTCTGGATTGACAGTCACCAGGTTTGTCTGCAGCTGCCTGAGTCTGCTCTGTGCCTCTGTAGAACTCATGGGTCTTTGTCGCAGCTCTCTAGTCCCTAGTTGGGTAAATGTTTTGAGTATATGCCCATGGTCACGATCTAAAACAATTGAAACAAATGGACATCTGTGAGGAAAAAAAAATCTAACCAAGTGGATGTCTCGTCAGTCAGTGGCGAAATAATGACGTTTTCTTTTCCAGCTCAGAGAAAAAGAGGGTTGTAAGAGAAGCTTTAGCTGGGAAAGCCTCCAGTTGCCCCAAGTGGTAATAATAAGGACGGTTTGGTGTTGTTTGAATGCAAGGTCTGGCAGCCTTAAAGTCATGCCATCTGTCCATTCAGCTTCGTCGTCGAGAGCGGACACGGATCATTTCATGGTGGTATTTCCAGCAGCCTCCCTCTTGACCCTCACAAGGACCGTGTGCCTACTGACAATGACTCCTTTTCTCTTTCAGATCTTACCAGACAGACCATCTGACCAGCAGTGGATTTTAAATGTCTTACAGATGTCACAAAAAGAGCTTAATGGAATAAATGACTGGGCTGTAAACATGTGGGACTTCCCCGCATTAACAGCCAATCCAGAGTTGTTTTTCCGTGGCGTTTTGAAAGATTTTTTTTTTTTTTTTTACAATGCTTCAGTAATACCGAGGTCTCTGTTTTAGGTGGGACTCCTCAAACTCTCCGACTGACACAAACCTTTCCTTTCAGGTGCTCTTTAAAAGAGCTAGCCCGCTCTCTTCATCTCTGTGTGAATACTTTTGTGTGGCAGAAATGTGACCACTTGCCAAAATGACCAGAAAACAATGAATACCACTGACTCCCCACGTATTCTCCTTTAGATTCTGTGAAATGTGTCATGGGCTATACTCAAAGGTTTACTACCATTGAACACAAGGTAGCGCCGCGCTCTGCATGGGTTCAAAGTCTCTGGTCTCGTTTGTGAGTTTTTTCTCTTTGTGCTGTTTTTGACATGTATACCAGCTTGTAGACATGCTTGGCTGCCGCAGCTTTTTTGTTTTTACACCACAAACATGAGCTATAACTGACCACCCCTTTCTTCTTTTGTCTCTCTGTCTGTCATTCTCTCTTTCTTTCTCTCTCTTACTCTCTCTCTCTCTCTGTCTCTCTGTCTGTCTCGCTCTCTCCTAAGCATGTCCAACAGTAGTAAACTCTAGTATCCAGCCTCTGTCCCTTTCTCATTGGATGCGTTCTTGTACAAAGAACAGCATTCCTCTCTCGATTCCCCTTTGCATTTTTTTTTTTATTAATCAGACACAATCTTCTACCAAGTGTTTTGTGAAATGCTAATACCGTACTTACCCAGAAAGAAAAAGGAAAACCAAGTATTACATCGGGTTTGACGCTGGTTTGTAACCTCCCTGAGACCACATTACCAAGACTAGTTCGTCTTCAGCGAACCTAAGCGGATGTGGTTTTCTGTCTCTCAGATACATTTTTATTGTCATCAACGCTCGATTTGAGTCAGCAGCTCAGTCTGTCACACATCAATGCTACCTGACATCTCACTTCTAGTTTGTGCGATAGATTTAATTTCAGAGATTAAACTTTAAAGGCAGCCCTGTCTACATGTTGATTTTCGGAGCCATGTGTAGTTGGTAACACAGAAACCAAACTGTCCCTGTTTACACATTTAAACAGGATTAAACTGGTTTCTGTCGCTAACATAGACTAGATAATGAACTAGGCGTCAGGTGATGAGTAATACTAGTTTATAAAGTTACCACTGGAAATAACTGCATACCTGCACGTGTCTCTGAGTCCCCCCCCCTCACAGATTTTTGGTTTTGAAGCCCCTAAAACTCACCTATCATTGACCCGGTAGTGGTTTTTATCTGTGCCGTTATCCAGGTGTTAAAGTGAACAAATAAAAGTGTTTCACTACAGAATGTGACTAAAGGCGTGCCTGTCCCGCTCCCTGTCCCTCCAGATCCGGGTGGTGAATGCATTCCGCAGCTCCATCTCCCTCTATGAGGGGCTGGAGAAGCCCGAGTCGCGATCATCGATCCACAACTTTATGACCCACCCCGAGTTTCGGATAGAGGACTCTGAGCCCCATATTCCCCTCATAGACGACACCGACGCTGAGGACGACGCTCCCACCAAGCGCAACTCCGCCAGCCCCCGCAACGCTACACCCACGCCTCCCTCACCCACACCCTCACCCATCACCACCATCGACCCCACCACGCCGGTCTCTCCCTCCCCAAACCAGAACAATAATGCTGTGGAGAGCAGTAACCACCTCCTCCCAGAGGGCCCCAAATCAGGAACCCCCTCGGCCCCGGGGAGCCCACTACACAGCCTGGAGACCTCCCTTTGATCTGACCCCGCTCCACACGTCACCACCTCTTTTCTACCCGCTACCAAGGAGCTCAACTCAGACGAAACGAACGAACGAACGAACGAACGAACACTTGGAGAGGAGAGACGAAGGGCTAGATGGAGAGCGGAGTCTCGTGTGAGCTTGGCTTGGGCTGGACTAAAAGAACAGCAAACATTCTGAGGAATGTACGGCTTGGTGTGGATTCTTTGGTCTTCTTTTATTTTTGGTTCTTATTAATACCCCGCTGCAACACAAGGACTCTGTCTTCACCCCTCCCTCCTTGGTAACATTTGTTTTTCTCGGTAACAAGGGGTGATTATAAACTGATTGAAAGTGACCTGTTTTTATTATTCTATTATTATTACTATTATTTTAATTGAGAAGGGGAGGTTCCTCCTCCTGGCTTGAAGATCGTCTGTAAGAATTTACGAAAGAACCTTTAGCTTCTCTTTTATCTGAATGGTGTTGTATATTTATCTCTTTGGCCCTTGCTCATTCAAAACTTATTTCTGCTCCATCGGCTGTTAATATTTTGAGTTATTTATGTTTTTGGAAAAAGCAGGTCTGTTTACAAAGTTTGTAGATACTTTTTTTTCTGTTTGTAGGCAAAAGAGCTTCCTGATGTATGATGCAGAAAACTGGGACAGAATAAGAAACTGAATGAGAGGATTATTTCAGATACTGCTGTATTTTCAGGAAAAAAAAGGGTGTTTCTATTGAAACTTAACTATTTTTGCCTGCAAGTTTTATTTGTTATATATTTGTAGATAATATAGAACCTTCTAGCCAAACCGATAAACACTAAGGCTTGTATAGAAAAGAGGTCCGTCGGACGAGGTGTTTTCACAGGAGACGGGACGGGAAAGACAATTAGGGCCTCTGTCCACTAACATTGCTATAAATATTTACTTCTTCCATTTCTTCAATAGTTTTCATGTGCACAAAACCTTCTGGAGTTCTGGATTCTCTTTTCATTCATTATGTTGTGTTCAAGAATTTCCACATGTTGAAAGGTTCAGTCATTAAAAGGGACTTAAGCGAATCATCCGGGCCCGTATTTAGCAAGCATCTCACTCACCTCCGCTCGTGCTGAGGAGGAAAACGGAGTCTTACCTGCGGTCAGTCAGCTCTCTGCAAGGAAGTAGAAGTTCTTTTAGATTTGTGCGACCATAAAACATCTTGTAGTTATCAGTTGCGTTCAGGACAGGCCGATGCAGGGAAGGGAAAGCAGCTTCACTTACTCGTTGGTGTTTGATGAGCTTATTTATGCATGTTAAGGCTAAAAAAATGTGTTTTTTGCCAAAAGCACTATAACTTATCAGCTTTTTCACTTCAGTTCAAACTAGTGCTGTAATTGTGAACTATAACCACATCATCTATTTATTTTTCAGTAAGACTAAGCATGAATGTGCCTTGGCTACAATAAAAACCTGGTCCCGTCATTTAACACCTTCAGGAAACTCCTTGCAGCTAAACAACTTCTACGGCTAAAAGCAGGACCAAACTAGTCCCACTCTTAAAATTCGGGGCCCAGTTAGGACTGATTTCCTCCCCCCTTGGATGCTTGATAAATATGGACCCTGATCATCATTTTCAAAATAAATGGTGCATTTAATTTCTGTTTTCTTTATTTTATTTTTTTCTTTTTTTTTTTCTCAGCAAAACGTTAGCCCCCCCTCCCTGCCAATGTACAATACAGACATTTGTTTACTCAGGCATAGAAAAAGTATTTAATTTAAAAGGAATCTGTAAAGAAAGAACCTTTTAACTTCAGACTTTGTGTATGTAGATAGTGAAACATCGTCAAAAAGCAAGTCAGTTATTTTCATATTTCATTCTCTTTAGGAAAAAGGTAATTTTGCTCCTCCTGAGTTATGGTTTGTTGGCATTTTAAATTCAAAAACAAAAAGGGGAAAAAGGCTTCTTTCTTTTTTTTCTTTTGTTTTTTTTAAAAAATAGTAAAAGTCCCTTCAGCCCTGTCCATAAGCCTCCTTTCACCATCGATAAATAAAAGTCGCTGCATTTGGTTTGTTTGTAAAATATTTTTGACACCTGATGTACTGGAAACGCTAAAGAATTGGACACGTGCATTTTTCAAGAATAAACACTAGGCATACACTGGTATCTATCTGCACAGGGTACTTTATTTCATAGCGTTCCTTGGGGAAAAAAATAATTTTGATACAAATCGTAATAAAAGAAAATTGTACCTTTGTATTTTTATGATGATACTGATGATACCTTTCATCGCACTAAACCGATTTTGGATGATTTGACACCAATCACGTTCTACGGGGGAGGGTTTTGGCCACTAAAATGTGTTTTGTTCTGGAATATTCATCTCAGGGTGCAAATGATGTGAAAGAGAACTGGCCTGTTTTAGTTTCGCATATTAACACACTTAATTAAATGTTTGGGATTGGCGCTTGCCAGCCGCAACGGGGGTGAGCTCGCCGGGGCAGCGGGCTGCAGATTCTTCCTGCAGCCATCTGGCCGGCGTCACCTGGAGGGCCGCGCACAGGGAGGGAAATGTTAAATCACGACGTTCTCTGAGGAAATAGTTTGTTTTCCTTGTTTTACAGATGACAAAACAGCAGCTAGGATTGCATACAAAGCGAGACATTGAAGAGGAGTCCATGTGAGGAGTTTGTTCTGTAGCTTCTTCCTGTAATGGGAATGAATGTTTTTCCATCTGTTTTATGGATTATTATTTTTTTATCTTTTAACATTTGGAAATAAAAGTACTTCATGTCTGTTTATCTTGAGCATTTTAAATGGATATTGTGATTGGATTTACATTTGAAACTTGTCGAGTAATGTGTATGGTTTTTAAAAATAAAAAATGTATTTAGCCTAAACGGCAGGGCCATGTTTTTCATTTATCGTGCGGCGTTTGTTTGACTGCTCTCTGACGTGAATGTTTCTACAGGAAGGCAAGCAGACATCCACCAGAAAGTCCAGAGAAGTATTCTTCTAAGGAAGCTGCGCTGCTGCCAAGTGTAACCACCAGACTGCAGCTAATGAACTGAGCCGGTAAACTGGTGTTAAATATAACATTTGTTGGTGTGAATAAGCAACATTTTTGTCCAGTGAAACTTGAGTATGTGGTTGTAGGCTTAAAAAGGACCATGTAGGGCTGAGAAAAACACTGACTCATTCTAGCATCTAACTGCTGTGGTTCTGGTTAATGACAATGAGAATGAGAGGAATGTTTCACCACTATCTGAGCCGGTAATCTGTGGTGTGATCAAGTTCATTTTCAAAGAAGACAAGCTCTTACTTTCCTGTGAAGGTTTATTTCAGATGAACTTAGGTGGTATCCTCTTTTTCTAATAAACTTTCCAGTCCACAGGAACAACATCTTGTAATTCAAGTGACTTTTGTGTTGCTCACAGACCCTAGTCATATGAATTTCAGATGTTTCTAATAAAAACCTAAAATCCCCACCAGTTATTTAGAGGTGAGACATATTGATAAAACCACAAACGAGTCCAGTTGCCTTTGTTTTACCTTTGTAAAGATTCTCAGTCATCCAGATATAGATAAATAGACACTTTATTAATCCCAAACTGGGAAATTTCACAATTTGATCATGGTATACCAAAACAAAACAAACATATGAACAGATATCAGCCATCCATGTTTATTTTTAAACTTGTCCAACATTTTGTTTGTATAAATCCAAATTTTGGAAATAGTTTTTTTTGCCATATTTGGACAAGCAAACATTTGCGCCTGCTACTTTAACATAATCACAAGACAAATGGGGCTTTTAGATATTTGCTGTAATATTATTTTTAGATACCAAAAGCCTTTAGCCTTGTACCTCCCATGCTGGTCAAGTTTGTGCAATCTCTTGCATATTGACGTAAGCGGTTGCAAGATTTACTTGGAAGATCCATGTGAGGGAACTTTTGGGTCCCTGGAGACTTCTTTCTGCATCAAATGATTTGTTCTTGGCCTAAAAATTTGCCAGTCCTGGCCAAGGTCATTTAAAACCCTATAGATGATTTTCCTGACAATTGGAATGATTTATTTCGAATTGAAATATCAGATTCATGTGTAATTTATCTTCAAATATATATATATAAAAAAACATATATACATATAAAAGGAAAAGGATATGAAAGAATAAAATTGTGTAGTTTTAGATATATACAATAAATAATGCAGTTGTTCATATTGGGTAAAGTGCAATTGCTCCTCCAGACCAGCAGGTGGCGGCAAACTTCACTACTGCGCTCTTCTGGCAACGCGTCAAAGATTGTGTATTGTGTATTGTGTGAGGACTTACTCGGTCATGATTTACTGCAACCACAGCCCACGGGCTCTCGTGGCCTTGGATCAATTTCAATGAACGGTTGTCAGGCGCGGAAATTGGAACAGAGTAAGATGTCGTGACTTTTCCCCCCTCTCTCCAGACAGTGGTTCGTTTCCGCTCCACAGGAGTTTCTTCTGCAGTAATGGATCCTGAACACAACGCGAAGGTCTGCCAGTGACAGCATTACAACATTTCTGTAAGTATGAGTCTGATAAAGTTACCGTGACACGGAATCAGTGCCGTGATCGCGTTTGTCAATGTTTGCCTTCTGCCACGAGCTATTGATGATTATTTAGCTTAAGTTAACTGCACGTTTTTGTGGCTGTGAGTCATCCACAGTGTTTCATTTTAATAATTTATTGCCCGAAAACTGCGCCCAGGTGAGAGATAATTATGATTCGTAGTATCACAGTCCACCCTGAATACATGGAGGCAAACATGGAGGAAAACATGGAGGCAAACATGGAGGCAAAAATGACCCAGTGACTCCCCCAAGTCACCTAGTTGATTGTTTACATGGAGGCAATATTTGTTTGTATTACATTTTTTTATTTTTTTTATTTAAGTATGCAAATGAGGTTTTACCTAGTTAAATATTCCCTACTTAGCATTTCTAGAACTTCTTATAAAGACCTTTTAAGACAGAGCAGGAAAAAATAAATAAATAGATAAAACACAGGCTGAATGAACCCTTTATAAAAACATTAAGAATATAAGTCATATAAAATAAAACAGAAAAGCCTAATGTATGTCAGTGTTACCTTAAATAGAGATCAGTATGATAGAGATCATACCGTAAAAATGCATGCACCGTTATTATTATTATTATTACTTTTATTTTAAATTAAATCACCACGAATTCTGCAAAATATACATTATTATTATCATTATTCATTAATTTATTCATTAAATTAAACATACTTATTCATTTATTTTTATTTTATCTAATAGATATATTAATTTAAGACAATAATTTTCTGAATTACAATTTTTATTTAAATTTTTAAGTTTAAATATGCGCTTATTATCACACATTAAAAATACTAAAAATGTGTCTTTCATTTAGTTGACTTTTAGTTTTTTACCTTACAATTTTTCTGTTTCTATCGCTCCACAGCTTTTTTTTGAGGACTAAAATGTTTCTTTAAAAAATTCAAGTTTGATATGTGACAAAATTTCTCTGTAAAACACCTCAGAATAAAGAAACATATTAGAAAAATATATGATTAAAGCTGGAAAGTTTAATGTACAGAAGTTGTGCTATGGAAGTGAAGATTCGAGTATCTGGCCTTTAAAGATAAATAAAGTAAATTATTATTATTATTATTATTAATTCTGATTAGTTACTTCAACTAACAAATGTCAACATGAAATCTCTTTGTATTTATTTATTTAATTAAGACATTTATTGTATTGTGAGCTCTCTGAAATTGTATGTGCAGCCTATGTATGTATATGCAAAAACAGATTTTTTTCTATTTAATTATCTGCATACAGTACATTACAATTAAAATAAGCATGTTGCAGATACGTCATGGAAGAAATAATGACCCAAAATCTAGAAATATGACCAGTGCATGAAATTTACATCTTTTGTCTGTCGTGGGTCATCTTGAGAAAATGCTCCTACGTTTTAATATTCTAATTGTCTTGCGCTGCTGCATGTGACTCATCTCTCAGAGGCAGGAATGTGACTCCCCCACCGCTGAGCTCAAGATGAGAGAGTGGTGGATTCATGTGGGTTTGATCTGCATCCCGCTGGTGGCCGTCTACCTGCACATCCCGCCCCCGCAGCTGTCTCCTGCCCTGCAGAAGTGGCACAACGCCGGCGAGGTTTTCCACTTCAGAGGCAGGAAAGTCTTCTACAGGGGTGAGATGTTACTTTAAGATTTGCCTAAATGTGCCGTTAGACTGACAGAGTGTGCGTAAGGTTTTTAAATGTTTTACATTTCTCGTCAACATCTCATTGTGTTCCTCTTCCATCCTCAGACTCTTACGGTGCTTTAGGAAGCTCTGATGTTGTCATTCTGCTCCACGGCTTCCCCACCTCCAGCTACGACTGGAGCAAGGTACGCAGTGCACACGCTCAGAGGCGAAACCACAAAACAAAGCACAGCAGAGGAATGTAGCGCACTTTAAATCCGTGTCGTGTCTGTTTTTCTTTCAGATCTGGGACCCACTCACACAGCGCTTCCATCGAGTCATTGCACTGGACTTCCTTGGCTTTGGCTTCAGTGACAAGCCGGTGAGTAAAAGATAATCCAGTAGATGAAAGGAAGTGGACATCAGCCTGTGGATCAGTTATTGTAGATTAAATCATTAAAACTTTTTTTGTTTCCCCCAGCGGCCCCACAGGTACTCCATCTTCGAGCAGGCCAGTGTGGTAGAGGCCCTGGTGGCCCACTTAGGTCTGAGCAACCACAGAGTGAATCTGGTGTCTCACGACTATGGAGACACCGTGGCCTTGGAGCTGCTCTACAGGTAGGTTGTGTTCCAAGGTTTTTTTTTTTTTTTTTTATGCAAGATGTCAAACCCAAAGACAGTATATCATGATGGACGTCACACACAGGATTCCTGAAGAGCAGATTTAAAGCTCAGACTCCATCTAACTAGTGGCTAAGAGGTGGAGCACTCCCTTAATTGTACTTAACGTTAAGCCTTCCCCGTTCTCAAGTTTTGAAACCTTATGGTTGACGTCACAGAGTGTTCGTCCATCTTTACAGTCAAATGGGATTAACTCATTTTTGCAGACCCCCCCCCCCCCCCAAGTGGTCATTTGAGGAATTGCTGTTTTTTCAGGCGGTAAAACAATAACTTCCTAACCATCTCTCTCCTTGTCGTGTTTTTTTTCTTCTTTCATCTGCTTCGAAACTAGGAGCGACCAAAATCGCACGGGTCACCTGATATTCAACAGCCTTTGTCTTTCCAACGGAGGTACGGTGCAGGTCCACACTAAAATATCAGAATTAGTGCATTAATAAGTCTTAAGCACTTCTGATTAATTTCCAACAGGATTATTCCCAGAAACACACCACCCACGTCTGCTGCAGAGGGTGAGTCACTTTTTTTTTTGTTTTTCTTCATCCTACTTTTCCACTCGTGTGCAGTGAAGTAAGATTTTAAGACGCCGATAAGAATGGACTTGATGCTTGTCTGCTGAGGCTCTCACAGAGACGTGTTTGTTTTGGCCCCTAAAAGCTTCTAAAGGACTCCAGTTTTCTGGCTCCTATTCTGACCCGAATCACCAACTATATGATCTTCCAAAAGGGGTAAGACGAGCTTAGTTTGTGCCACAAAATAATAAAAATAAATCCCTGTTTTGTGTAAAACTATGAAGTGAGGTGATTTGAGTTTCCTCTTTGTCTATCAGGATAGGAGAAGTGTTCGGTCCGTACACGCAGCCCACCGACACTGAGTTCTGGGACATGTGGACGGGTTTACGCTACAACGACGGCAACTTAGTCTTGGACAGGTGTGTGTGTGTGTGTTTTCATTCCATTTAAGCCGCTTTAATTACCACTCCCTGTTCACTCACTCTCTCCTGATTTCCTCCTCCTTCTTAGTATCCTCCAGTACATCAACCAGAGATTAAAGCACAGAGAGCGATGGGTGGGCGCGCTCACTTCCACGTTCGTCCCACGTAAGTTCACAGTTGCATCACACATCTCCCGGCGCGCGTGTGCCTGCCTGCGTGTGTGTTAATAAATCAGAGGGTGGCCAAATGCTTCCTTGAGGTGTGTTAACCCGGCAGCCTCAGCCAGAGAGCCGCTGACGCTAAGCTGCTTAGTCTGTGAGGAGCGACCACGTAGTCCATCTGCGATCCAGAGCTCCGGATGAGGGAGTGGGGGTAGAAATGTGTGTGTGTGTGTGTGCTGCTGACACAGAGCTCATGAGGAATGCAGCAAAAAAGACTTCAGCAAAAGACTGGTGGATTTTGGGGACTGAGAAAATGCTCAAATGAGCTTCTCTAAAACCCGGTTAGTCCACTGCTTTGCTCCGGACAAAATTGTATGAATTGGTATAAAATCCAAAACAGACATTCATGGTTCTCAGATGATTACGTTTCTAAAATATACTAAATAAATTTTATTTGCAGCTTTAACTGTTTCAATTTTACAAAAAACAAAACAAAAAAAGAAACTTGATGCAAACATTTGGTCGCCCTGCATGGTCACTTTAAAGCGAACTACCTGGAAATCTATTAAAAAGCAATTAAACAGACCACTAGTGTAGAGTAGGGAGGATAGGAGTGTTATAGTCTTGTCTCTTGGACTTTGTCAAAAGTCTTGCAGCCCAGCTCTGAGCCTTTTCCCTGAGTCCAAGAGTGACGAAATAAATAAATGCACGGAGCACTTTTTCCCAGATCTCTTTGACATTAATGAAATGCTCCTCTTTCATCCCTTCTTTCTTTGCGTTTCAGTGCACATGATCTACGGACCCTTGGACCCAGTCAACCCCCATCCGCACTTCATCCGTCTTTACCAGTGAGTGCCCCTTCCTCTAATTCCTAAAACCCAGATTAGCAGTAACGCTCCTCAGCCCCGGGCAGATGAGTGTTGATGAGGAGAAGTTGAAAGAAAATCTTTATAGTTAACACATTAAAAGTTTGACCTTTTTACATTTGAGAATCTTCTTTTGTTTCTCTGGGGTCGTCCTCAAGAGCTCAGACCACTCTTGAAACCACAACTAAATGAATGACAGACCTCTTTTATATCAGAGACAGCTGTAGTTTCTTCTTGTGAGGGAGTTGGGAAGCATTCAAGAAGATAAACTGCAAACATGTCTCCAAAATGCAACACAAATTTTAGGATTTTTTGTAATTTTATTTTTGTATTTTAGGAAAGTTGGGTGCACATTTTGCTGGACAAAAAGAATCAAGTGTTTTTTTTTATCACTGTCTTGAATATTTATGGTTAAAATATCTGTCAGTGCTTTAGTGTGTCGTAATCTTGTCAAATCCAAATCTGTGTGTTTCTGTAGGCAGCTGGTCCAGAGGTCGACGTTCACCGTTCTGGACGAGCACATCAGTCACTACCCTCAGCTGGAGGACCCCAACGGCTTCCTAAATGCGTATTTTAATTTCATTCACTCTTTCTGAAGGGACGTTCAAGAGCAACTCGTGTTCAAAAAAAAAAAAATAATAATTTGACCAAAGTTTGAAGTAATCACGTTCATGATGATTGTTAGCAGGAGCAAAGCTACGGTTCAGTGACGGCTAATGTCGCTGAAGAGATTAAATGCGAGCTAAAGGCAGAAATGATCATTTTATTTGATTTGTGAAGATCTTTTTATGTTTTCATTGAAGCTGCGAGTTGATTCCCTCCATTTTCTTGTTGCAATCAGCTGCGTTTTGATATAATTTTCAGTGATTGAAGTTAATGTGAACTTCAAATAAAATTAGTTTTGTAAAAAAAACAACAAGTAAAGTCATGTATTGACAGAATTTATTGTAGCTGTGACAGATCAGAGAAACATGAGGACCAGCAGACGTATAAAGAAACAGCGAGGAAACACTTTTAAAGTTAATATATATATTCTAGTAGTAGTAAAACATTTACGTTGTTGTCCAGGTTGAGATTAACGTGTTTAATTCGAGAGCAGTGAAGAAGTGATGTGCAGAGGTGAAAGGTCTTTCGGTTGCGTTGGCACAAAGTTTTAACCCACAGAGGCCAGGATGACGTCAACGACCGTCTCCTCGGTGCTGCGAACCGTCACCTGCATGGTGACGCCGTCGGCCAACGCCAGACGAGCACGAACCAGCGCGTCATGACCTCCACGGAACACACCTGAGAGGAAAGAAGGAGTTAGATAGCTGCTTAATTCACCTGGATACAGTTTGATGATTAACTTTACTGGATATTATTTAACAGTGACTTATATTTAACCTGCAATACCCACCAGCGAGGAAGAGGACATGCGAGTTCTTGTTTTCGGGTACTTTGTCAGAGCGCTCACACGGCTGCATTCCCAGGAAGCTGATGATGTTACCCACCGCCTCTGTACAACGAGACAGCCAAAGAGAAATCACATCAACATCACTCTTGCGATTCAACGTGTGAACTTCTAGAGAAAGACTTTGAATTTAGATTTTTCACGTACCGTCTAGAGTTCGTACAGACGCCAGCGCAAACGTCTCTTCCTTCTCAAACTCATCTCCCACTTCTTCCCACGCTGCTCCGAAGTTTGGTTTCAAAACCTTCTGGACGTGATCTGCAACCGTCACCTCGAGATCCTCTAACTAAAACCCAGACCATAGAGAAGACTGATTAGCACATTCACTCAAGTTACAGGCTCGTAGTAGTTTTATCCATATTCTGCGACTACGTACCACATATTCATCGTCGTAACCGTCATCGTCCGGCTCTCCTGTGTTGGGGTCGCAGTCTCTCACGAGGTACTTCATAGTACAGCTGAACGTACAAGACACTGCAAACAGACGACATTTTGATAAGCACCTAGAGCGAGCAGGAACGCTGCATTTACAGTCACTGATGAACCAACACGTGTTCCTACCTGCGGTGGGGTCGTCGTCAGGCAGGCGGACCAGAGTGTAGCAAGAATTGGGCTGACTGTAGGGGAGGCTGGGGGCGGGGATGTAGTGTATCACCTCGTAGGACTCTGACGGCTCCATCTGTACTAACACCTACAACAAAAGAATTCACATTTAAGTATAAAAGAGTCGGAAATATGTCAATAAAACAAATGTTCATCTTAAAACAAAAAATGCTCGCACCTTCTGCAGCAGCTGGTCATTGAGCGTGTTCGTGCAGTCGAACTGGAACACCATGTGTCTGGCGAAGGTGTGTTTGACGCAGCGCACCACATACTCGGTCTCAGCCTCCGTCAGCTGCACCGGTTCGGACGACTTGAAGAGCGGGCCGAGACCCTGGAACTCGGAGATGGACGCCAGTTGTTCTGTTGGATGGTTGGAAACAAAAAAGTGAGCGTTTCATTAATAAATCGACATATTATAAATGATGAATCCACGTGAAGGATGGTTTTTATAGTCTCACCTTGATAAATGTCCTGGCGCGATGGGGCCAACTTTTCTGGCAGCTTGCTTGTAGCAACAGGGGCAATTTCTGTGGGGGTTAAAAAAACAAAAACATTTCTCCTTAACTGATTCCTGAAGCTCACGAATCAGGCAAGATTTACCGATACACATCAGTCAACAGCTATAAGGCTGTACCTGTCTTCTGCTCTGAGATGGGAGTGGTAGCCAGAGGGACAGACTTCATGTCGAACGGTTTCTCCGAGGGCTCCAAGGTGTACTGGTGGAGGGACTTCTCCAAACCGGGAATGGACACAGACAGTCCTGAGAGACACACACACACAAGGAGACACGTTAACACTTGACATCTTTGGACACTTATTTATGGTTTTATATATATATATATGCACGTCGTTACCGTTGAAGATGTAGGCGGCGTTCAGAGCCTTCTGCTTCTGCTGTAGCACGTTCATGTAGAACGTAGCTCTGTCACGGACCTCATCGTCACTGTCCATCATACACCTGTGAGGACAGACCGATCCATTTTAGCCTTGTGTATAAATGCATGATGCATTTATGTATTTCATGACGGTAAATTTATACCTCTGCATTAGAACCAGGACGCTCGGCAGCAGATCGTCATTCTGAGCTCCAAACTTAGCCAAAGCGCTGACAGCAGCTGGAGGTGAAAGAAGAAAACAAACAGCTGCTTATTAAATGTCCTAGATAAAGAAAGTCCTCCCTGATACACGCTCTCCCAGACTCTCGTCTCACCGGCTCTAACGGCCTCGCTCTCCAGCACCACTCGGTTGAAAATGAAGCGAATGTACTTGGAGGGCTGCGGGGTGCGCGGGCCCTCTTTGCCCAGCAGGTGCAGGATCTTGGTGGCTAGCACCGTGTGCTCGCAGTCCTCGATGAACTCGCACAGGTGGGCCAAGCCCGTCTCCTTGCTCTCTGGGTTCTCCTCGATGATGCTGATGATGCAGTCGACGATGGCTCGCTTGTAATCGAAACCACCCTGCAGAGGGAAGAGATCAGCCGTCAACACATTGTAATGGAACGTGACAGCAGCAGATGACATGATCTGTTATTTATCTCTAGTCAGTGATCTGTAAATGAGGAGCTTACATCATCTCTGAGCATGTTGGACAGGAAGTTCATCATGACACTGTGCTTCCTGGGATACTTCTGACACAGAGCGCTGATGGCCTGCACCACCACCACCTGAAATAAATCACAAGACAGATTTAGAACAGAAATAAAAGGATTTTAAAAAGGGGAGCACATTCATTGTGGACACTAATCCCTTTTTTTTTCTCTCTTCTTTTAATCCAGAGAAGTTGAGACGGGATTAAAAACATTCAGGCACATTTTTCTCATTTAATAATGGTTGCTAAATTATTTATCATAACACAGATTATTAAAGTCCCACTTCAGTACGCTCCTGCAAATTCCAAATGTAGTGCCTTAACTTAAGCAGATCTCCAGATTCGTTCTAAATATATGTTGTTTGATACCAGGAGAGAATACAATAAAAGTGTCGGACCTTGAACTCGTCTGAGATCTCAGAGACGAAGGAGGAGATCTGCTTCATGAGTCGATCCACGCTGCTCTCGCTGCCCGTCTTCAGCAGAGTGGTGATGGCCAGCGTGGCGATGCTGCGGTTGGAGTCAGTGATCAGGTTCTCCAGGTCCAAGTTGCACGCTGTCACGGCAGATGGATGCTTCATGGCCACCTAGTGGACAAATAGGAAAACGTCAGCAGAGTTTATGTAGTATTACTATCATCTTCTGCTGCTCAATCATTTAGTAATAATAGTTTGTTAAAAGGTGAAATGACAGGCTGAAAATAAAGTACTGTCACACTAATAAAAGGACTGAAAATTGCTTTTATTTAATAAAATATCAGTCCTTCTAAATAACTCAGCCTTTAAACTTAAAAACATGAAACAATCCATGTAGAGGAGGGACAAAGAGTGCAGCTGTACCTTGTTGAGGGTCCTGACTGCGGCGTATCTCAAGGCTGCTTTGGGAGAGCTGCAGAAGAGCTGTAGCACTGCAGGGAGACACAGATTTACAGGTAATTCATATGAGTAGAAGAATAGCTGAGTTCACAATAAAAACTGAATCATGCCGATGCAGAGAATAAAAGATTAAGAATGAGTGAAATAGTAACCTGACACAGCAGGGGCCAGCTCCCTGGCAGTGCAGTTGGGCATGTGGACGATAGCAGAAGCCGCCTCGTACACCACCATCTCGTTCTTGTTCCTCAGGCAGCTCTCAATGAAGTCAAACAAGGGGCTGTCATGACTAAACACAAAGATAAAACACATCACATCAACCCTGCAGAATCACAATCGGATATAATGTCCCCGTGTGTCGGGTCTACTCACCCTCCCTCGGTCTCGTCCAGCAGCTTGCTGGCTATCCGGATGAGCATGCAGTAGGCAAACGGAGACTTGAGACCAGACTTGGTGAACTTGTTGAGCATCTTGGTGACGGCAAGACGGTCATTCTTCCTGAGGTGGTACAACAACCCCAGAGCGTGGTACTAGAGAACAAGAAACGCATAAATAGCTGCTTCAAAATCAAGCTCAATCAAATTCATATTATGTTATATAATGTAAAGAAAACACACGCACACACAATAAATGGCTCAGACTAACACAAACATCCCACCTGGACCATGATGTTGTCACTGGAAGCTGCTTCCTGGGCTTCATTCACCCAGCGCTTCACCACATCGTAGCTCATCTTCACCATGTGCTGCAAAGTTGAAACAGACAAATTAGTTTCAGAAAACAAACTCAAACGATTTAGATTTTATAAAAAAGAAATAGGGAACTGTGCTGTTTCATACCAGTGAGGAGACCAGAGCTGAGCTGGACACACTGGGCACCTTGTCGACAATAGCCTGCTTCATGTACCTCTCAATGGCCTGCAGCATGGTGGTCTGTAGGGAAGATACAGAAAACATGAGGTCAATTTGAGAACATCATCTTTCTTATACAGCCTGATAAGACAAAAGACAAGAGAAGGAAGACACCTAAAATGAAAGAGCACTTACATCTGTAATCCTGCAGAGGGCTCTGATGGCAGGTCCTCTGTACACATCTTCCTTCCCGGTCATGTCTTTGGTCAGGCTGCAAAATACCACACAAGAAATAAAGACTCCGCAAGCTAGAATGTTTAAAATAAACTTGTGTTTGCATAGAGGAGATGCCACAAACCTGCTAGTCACAATGATCACATCCTCAGAGATGTTGGCCATCTCTTTGATGGTGAGGTAGCACATCCTCCTCAGGGTTTGCTGAGAGAGAATCATAAACATAAACTGACTACACGCCTATGTAAACACGACATACACGTGCTACATAAAGATCTGTGTTCAATCAGTTAATTACAGACTGAACAAATGGGTGACATCTTACATCATTGGACTGAAAGAGCCTGGTCATCGCAAAGAAAGCCTCCGTGGCCTCGGTGGTCCCAAAATGCTCTCCCTAAAGGAACAAAGATGTGAGAGGATGTTAAGACGATACTAAGGGTGGATAGACACCGATACAGAGCATCCAACAACATCTACCTGGTTGAGGAGGTAGATGATCTTGGTGAGAATGTGGAGACATCTTCTTGGGTTGATGGGAGTTTCATTGAAGATACGTGCCTGACAACAAGAAAGGAGATGTTAGATTACAGATTATTTGTTTTACTGAAGTGCGTGACACGTTTTCAGCCATTTTAAGTGCAGACGTTACCTCCTGCAACACAGCACTCTTCTCCAGATGCTGGAAAGGGTTGGATCCACTTCCTAAACGTCAAGACAAGCAGAAATAAATTCAACCTCCAGACTTACTGAACCTCGTCCAAAGCTATGACACTTAAAGGAAGCAGACTTTGCAATAATTTATGCTAACATATTAAAAGAAAATCACATATACGCATGCACTCAGAGCTTCCTTAAGATTAAAATGCACTCCTGCAAGTTTTGTTCGTTGTTTTGCTCTCACGTTGCGCGAAAAGTCGTCTGTTAACGAGCAAAACTAGAATGAGACGTGACAACATCCAGCTGACACTGCCTAGCTTGTAATGCTAATGCAGCCGGCTAATGCTAAACCTGTTTTTTGTCACCGTTATATGACAAACAAAAGCTACAAACTAAAACGCCACTGTAGCTCACTATATTAATAGCCAATAAAACAACTAAATGTCCATATATTTGGTAGCAAACTACAGTTAATGGTCATCTACTATACACTGACAGGTAGCGTTAACTTTAGCTAGTCTGCTAACAGGCTTGCATCGCGTTAGCTTCCAAAATATCTTGCCAGTGCAGCGTACGTTTGACATTACCAAACGCTGTCAGTATTTTATAATAATAATAACTTAACAATCTTACCGGACTCCTCGTCTTTCTTGTCAAATTTTTTAATCATTTTGACGGAATGAAGCAGACGGACGAGGGCAAAAAGCTGCTCTCTCAGCCTCGAACATAGGACAAGCTACTTCCACGTAGCCAAAATGATAACCGACTTCCGGTTTGAACGTCCACGTCGACGGAACGTACGTCAGTCAGAAACGTACTGCGTCATGAGCGGCAGGGGGCGCTGCTGGCACGCTACAGCCACAGGCGACAACATGCAACATACATAGTATTAATTTAGTGTTGATTTAAAAATAATAGTAAGTATTTTATTATTATTATTATTATTAATAGTAGTAGTAGTAGTAGTAGTAATACTGTCAAGATCTTGATTGTTTAGGGTCTTGGAGCAGCTGCTCACTTTGAGTTGTTGGTAATTGGACAAAAATTCACGCAATGTGGTCCAACATGGGAGCAACTGGTCAAATTATACTACATATATATAGAACAGGTCACAGTAAAGCCCTACTAGAGAGGCCAGTGGGTTTTTTACACCACCTACAAATCTGATTCAGGACCTGGGGTGCAGTAATCCTAAAGCACCACAAGATGTTGACATTGTTCTGCGTCCTGAACTCTTTAATTTCAAATCTGCTTTTGGATTTTGATAATTTGTGTATTTGTTTTGAATTAAACAGGGAGAAATTAACTATTATTGAGCAGTGACAGTTTTATAAGCTCAATAACATAACTATAACTCAGTATAAGTGATCAGAGGGTCACTCAAATATTATTTTGGAATGTAGTGATTTGAGCATTATTTGAGGATTTATTAAATTTGGTTTTTGAATGATTGTGACCAAGACGGTTAAAATGGGACATTTTTTAAAATATAAACAACTTTCCAGTGCTTTCTGGTGTCCAAATTATGCAATGGCACCACTTTCTCAAAATTGTGCCCCAGACATGCTGGTTATTACCTGCTACACGTACAGTGATGCAAATATATCTGTAAGATAAAGGCTGAAGGTCAGCCTGCAGGTTTGTGGATTAAAAAAAAAAAAGGAATAATTGCTTCTAGGAATACTCCCATTTGCTCAAAATATTGTATATAAAGAGGCAAATGTGTGTAGTTACATCTGCTTTATTTGAGGAAAAATAATCCTTTATTTTGAGTATAAAAATAAGAGACATCTGATGAACACATACATTCCCATGCATTTGCATTTTACTGTATTTCATGTGATTTGTACATTATTTCATTGTCAGTGTTGTGTTCTTGCCACTCTCAATGTTTCACACTTCAGTCGGGTATCATCACGGGCTTCCACGTGAACTTCTGATCAGAAAGAAACCATAATATATAAAATAAATAAATAAATAATGAAGCAGTAAATGGAGAAAATGTATCTAAGCTGGAAGCAAGTACATCAAATCCTGCAACTGCAAAACATTTCAACAGGATGTCAGAAAACCCCCTCTAATAATCAGCCACTTTCTTCTTTTTGTGTTGAATTATTACAATTTGATGATAAATAAATCACATTCAACTTCAATAAAAGGGGAAATCCAAGATCTTAATTTTCAACTGAAGCGAATTCCCCCTTTAAAGTAGGACACTGTAATAAATCAATGAAAAAGAGGTGTTTCTTCACATTTAAAATGAGTCTACCAAACCCCAAACTATGACTCTTATTTAAATTACCAGTCATCTTAACATAAGCACGACTTTCTACTTACTGGTCTTCATATTTATTCTGTCTTGATTCGTGACAGGGACTATTTCTGATCCTTCATTTGAAGCTGTGGATTATTTTCACCACAAAGGTGATTAAAATCACCATTAAAATCAAACAGAGCCTTCAATAAAAGACAAGTGATGAATAATTAAGCCAGAAATAAGTTCTACTCCATTTATCAGCCTAATGTTTTAACCTTTATAAATTTGGAGCTTAGTTTTAAAACAAAAACATCCAACATTTAATTTGAGGATAGGTGTCCCTGTTTTCACACTGCTTTGATTTGGAGACTAACACATTTCCACGGAGCTTTTCCACGAGAGCATCTGCATTATAACCTATTTTATTTGTTATCTGTATGAGTGAGGGACACCCCGGAGAAGCAAACGAGTGTAATTACATTTTGAGGGGCCAACACTGATCACGGCTGTCTGTTAAATTCAACTTTGCCCGAGATTCATTTTCTCCGTCCGATCTGCGCGAGGAGACGCGCGTTCTCAGCCGCCTTGGCGCGCAGGTTTTTGGCCTTGGCCACATCGAAGAGGACGTTCATGATGTTGGTCGGGACGTCCAGGGACAGGGTCACTCTGCTCCTCCGGTCCCCTTTGCTGCTGTTGCGGAGCATCTGCCCTCTGAGCTTGGTCCGGCTCATGAAGCGGTAGTTTGTGGGAGTTGAAGTCCTTTTTTCCCGGCTGGACTCAGCTGATGAGGAAGAGGACGAGGAAGAAGAGGGATATGAGGAGGAGGAGGAGGAGGCGAGATAGTTCGCGGACTGCAGGAGGGACCCCCAGCCGTCCACAGGGGAGTAACCCGGCTCGCTCTCGTCGCTCCGGACCCCGAATCCCATCTGGTCGTCGCAGAGGAGGTCGGAGCGGCTCTGGTAGAGGCGGAGGCACAGGCTGGAGGTCGGTGCGCACAGGACCGAGAGCAGCAGCAGGGTCTTCAGGGACGACAGCATGCTGTGTCCTCTGGGACCAACACAGGTGAAAAGACACAAAAAGGCTTTTATTCTTTCTCTAGTCTCTAATATATTTTATTTTCTATAGTTACTTAAAGCAGGCGATGGGAATGAAGTGGATGTTTTAAATCTAAACCCACACCGAAAACCAATTTTAACTCCATCTTCTCTTCTTAAAAAACTGATTTTAAGAGTTTAAAATGTTGTTTTAAGTTCAGTTATTCAGAACAAGCAAAGCCCTTGTCTCCAGAAACAGTGTTTACACAAAGAAGTTCAGAAAAAAAAAGTGGAAAACAGGCGATTTTTGTGCAACTCACCACTCGTGTCCTATAATAAAGAATACCAGTTAAAGAGAGCAACCAGCGCGTGTCCCTGCAAAGAAAAGCCAACAAGCAGAAATCCTCCTCAGGTGAGATTCTGATAAGAAATCCTGACGCCGTGTGAAGAAGGTCAACAGTGCGCACCGTCTGACCGGCAGTGTGTCTTGCTCGTCCATTCCCACTGCATTCATTTAGTAGGAGCCATCAAACTGCAGCCCTACGCCAGCAACAACGTCATCCGGTTGACATTTTGGTGTGCTCTGAGCCAGCCCATTGGCTGCGAGGCGGTGATGTAGCGGTAACAAAAAAGAAGAAGTTGTGACCTCCTGTTGGTGGACACGAGACATCACGAACACGAAGAACTCAAAGTTTTATTTTTAGTTTTCCATGCGGTTGAGATGTTTATGAATGTGTTTGGAGGATTAAACCTTAAAGTGACAGCCAGCTAGAGAGTTTGAATGTTTAATGGCAGCTTTGTACTTATTCAGCACCACGGACAGCTCCCACTCACACATTTGCTGTTTCAGGCTTGTCAGTAGTGTGGATCTGATGCGTTTCTCTCTCATACTATATCTAAACTGAAAATATATATTATTAGGTTGTGAAATGACTGTTCATTTGAAATTAAGAAATATCTTAGTCTGTAAATTAGTGGTGGCTGCACTGCTTAACGAATGTGATGGCAAAGCAAAGAGAAGATCCATACCAGACATTTCCACTTCCATCCAGGAGATGAAGACATTTGAATCATTGGCTGTCACACCACAAAACCATCAACTTCATTAAAACTGGGCAAGATGAAGAGTCTTGATGAGCTAAAGAGCGAAGCAAAAACCAATCAAGGATAAGAGCTAATCTGAAAACCAAAGCAAAGCAAATAGTTTAATAACACCAACAGTATTGGAACAGTGAAGCAAATTCCTTTATTATTGCTGCAGACCGAAAACATTTGGGTTTGACGTCAAAAGAAGAATACGAGACAGATGTGAATATGGGTATTTACATCTGGATCTGATACACGACTTAAGACATGACATCATTTGTAACAGAACGCCAAATATTTTAGGCGAGCAAAAGTACTGGAACATAAACTTAAACTTAAAATAAATTAAAGTGAATGAGACTCAGTATTTAGTTGCAAATCCTTTGTATGCTTTCAGTTGTTGTTTGTTTTGGGGGGTTACTCCCTTCAGTCTCTTCTTTAAGTCTGGAGACTGACTTGGCTAGTCTAAAACCAACCACCTTTTGCTCCCAATGAACTCCTTTGTTGTTTTGGGTCATTATCCTGCTCCATGATGTATGATCTCCCAATCAGTTCGGTTTCATTTTTTTTTTTAAATGGGTAGACTTCTGAGTTCTGAGTTCATTTTGCTGCTGCCATGATGTGTTACATCATCAATGAATCCTTTTTGTTCTCCAAACTTCAGTCTTTCCATCACTTCGTCTCATCAGTCCATAAAACTTTGTCCCAGAATGTTTGAGGCTTGTCTCTGTACTTTGTCCCTGGCCTTCCTGTTGTTCTTGCTAATGAGTGGTTTGCATCTTCTGCCGTAGCTTCTGGACTTTTGCGAATAGTAGATTGTGATACCTTCACTCCTGGCCTCTGAAGGTTGCTGCTGACGTCACTAACAGTTGTTTTAGGGTCTTTCTTTACAGCTCTCACAATTTTTTTTTTGCTGTCAACTGCTGTTGTTTTCCTTGGTCTCCCCTGTTTGATGCCTGTTACTTAGTACACCAGTGGTTTCTTTCTTCTTCAGGACATTTGACATTTCAAACAGTTGGCAATGGCTCTGATGTTTTCAGTCTAGAGCAAAAATAAAGAAATTTGCCTCACTGTTGCAGTACGTTTGCAGGGGAATGTATATACCTGTATCATCTCTGTTATAAAAACAGTGGAAGGTGTGCTTATTAATTAGTTTTCTGGTCAGTTCTGGTCAGATTTGTCCTTTCACGTCCAAGAAAAGAACTCAAATGAGCGACCGACCCACCACCGTGCATGACGAGGAGAAAATAAATCTGGACAACGTTGTGTTTTTAATTGAAACACTGAGCGTGCACGCAACACACATCATGGAAACCACCTGCAGCGACGCGCGTTACGATGTAAAAAAGAAGAGAGAGCATCAAAGGGCGTTGGGTCAAGCTCTAATGAGCAACTTCATTCAACTTCATTAAGTGAATGTAAGTCCTCACAGCCGGGGTAATCACATTCTGTGACACTCTATGCAATGAGATGTCCTCCCACTCCCGCTCCCTCTGCAATTGATCTCTGAAATGGGATTACATGCCCACCTTCAACTTCAGTGGAAGAATTACACGTTTATTAAGACGATGCTGTTGTTGTCAGTTACAAGGAGCTCCTCTGTTTCTCTACAGTAACAATTGTGCTCAGATGAACGTGATGGCTTATTGACCACATAGAACATTTACTTTGATTGTATTGTGTTGTATTATATGGTTGAGTGCACGTCTTTTCTTTTTGTTCATTTTGTTTTGGAGGCGCAGGCTAAATTTGCATTGGGATTATTATTGGCTTGTGTTATAACTTTAGGTGTCATATTTTCACCAGTGGTGGTTTCTCCATTTGGGCAAAGGTCCATCAAAGGTAGAAAGAGAAGGGATCTTTTGTTCCTTATTCAACCACAGTGTATGGCTATAGCTGTCAGTGACTGTCATTGTTGTACAATCCAATATAACTGGCCCCTCTGTTTGGACGATTTCAATATGGCTGCAAATGGCCCAGATTGTTATCAAAGAGTGTCATGTTAACGTAGTTTCTTCAGAAATACAGACGCTGCAATGCAGTCTGAATTAGTCCCTGGAGGGCTTGCCCTAAACGAAATGTAACTACTCGCTGTGACTGCAGGTTATCTGGTGATCAAGACATGCTTTCCATGGAGATGGGGGTTAGACAGGGAAGCTGATCATTTTGACAACCGAAATATATGCATAATGTGAGATTAGTCAGATTAGATGAACCGAATCAGACGATTGTGAGGAGTCATTCATTCTAAAGTAGTTGCCTTTACATCCAGTGATGCTGAACCATAGACTGTATAACAATAGACGGCGGAACTGCTCCTCAAAAGTGAAGCCAAAGCAAGTAGAGCTCCCCCTGGTGGCTGGCTGCAGTATAGGTCATAAGCTCCACCCCCTTCATGTTAGTGGGCGGGACTAAGGCCAAACTAAAACACTAAAATACACGACTAAATATATATATATTTGTTTTCTCCCAAGGATGGTTTCTGTCATTTTAGGTAGTTAATATAATGTTGATGAATGTTCAAGTGCCAATTTTTTGGATAAGTTCCGTTTTAGTTACTTATTTGACGCTACAGAAATAGGATGTGACATAATGGCGACCACCAGTTGCCATACCAACCACTCCGTAAAGCGGTCCCGTGGGGCCGTGAGAGTTATAAAAATTTTCAGTGCATAATCCAACATTTCGTGGTAACGGGTGGAGGTAGAGCAGAGCTTAGTGTTAATCAAACGCAAATGTGAGTGAGTCTGGAGGAAGTGTGGTCGGGTCATTGATACCGTGGCTCCACTCTAGGACCGTACTGAGCAGACTCTGGCTCCAAACTTGCAAGATGGCGCCGCCCGTATCCCCGGGAAAATACCATCAGTTTGGCCAACGCAAGGAAGTGGAGACACATTGTCCATATTTATAAACGTTCCATGTGCTGAACTGATAAATAGCAGCCATCTAGTGGTTACTGGTTGTATTGCTACCTGAGGTGAACATGAAGAAGCTATTCTTTGATGTAATGCAGCAATGTGTCAAGTTAGCACACGGTTAATTTAGCTCTTAAAGCTTTAGATACAAACAGCTGTCCACTGTCCACTATAAATGAACACAACAAGTTTGGTCTTTAATTGGGTTTCTTTTTCTTATTGTTCCTCTCCTCCTCTAGCTCATTTTGCCTGGGAAATAAGTACGATTGTCTTAATCATAACTAGATTTCTTCATATTATTTGACAGCTCAACATTATCTTGGAGATCTCTGAAGCTTCCTAGCATGTGGGAGTACATTACAGCGCAGAATCGTGACTAATATGAATGAAGCCTCTAGAGGCTTGTTTGTAAAACACTGCTCTGTCAGTTTGAGGTGACTATTTTTAGTCTGATTAGATATGTGAGAGAATCGCTGACATGGGGGCAAGGTCCCAGCTAAAAAAAAACAATACTACAGCATCCTCTTTGAGTCGTGCATCTTAATATGTTAAAGTGCCAGAGAAAAACCTTCAGTGTGTGTTATGCCCCCGCATCAACACCCACGTAGGAATCCCCTGCTACTGCTGAGCTGGTCTGATGGAGAGTCCTCTAAAACAGTCCCTGCGTGAGCTCCCTCACTGGGCCCCTGTTGGCCCCTCATCTGGCTCCCAGCCTGACCCATAACACCCCCTGCCAAAGGAGCATATGTAGTGGTGGAGGAGGCAGCAGGCAGTCAGCCACCAGCTTCTTATTTTCGCAGATCACAGGATGTAAGGCTATTCCCAAAACATAAGAAGGTGACTGTTATGTAAAGAGATAAGCATGACAAAGACAAAGCATGAACGTTAGGAGAGATTTAATTCAAATGCCAGGTGTAAAATTAGCAGACACATATATAATCACACGTTTCGATCATTCACATTTAGATTTGTGCATGTACAGTATAAAGCAAGAAACAGCAGGTGTAATAAAAATGTATAAATAACAGCAACACAAAACGCAAAACAGTCACATTTTACACACTTATGTACAAAAGATGAGTATCTTGTTTCGGGGTTGCTGGATTCATCCTCAAGGTTCAGCTGTGGAAGAGTAAATAAGGATTTTATCATTATGACACATGTGAGTTATCGAAAACCCCTTTCCCTGATCCTGATCTGATTCCCCCTACCTCGTCGCTCCTTCACACACCAACTCTCGCACTCTTGTCTGGAGGAGAATCGGTTTTGGTTTCCACCACAGCCGCTGTACACAAACGGCCTGCATTCCCCCGATCGGGCGTGGAAGTACCAGAGCAGAACATAATCTGAACAGGTCCCCTCTAACATCGGCTCCAGGCAGCGGTCCGTTACTGAAACGACATGTGCGGTACGAGAGAAATATGTTAAAAAAAAAAAAAAAACTGTGCTAAGATGCTGCAGAAAACACAAGCAATGGGAGGAAATGCTTTTATTGTGTTGAGGAGGTCTCGACTAAACCTGAGTGATGGAGTCTTTCACACACTAAAAAGTACCTATGGATACCACTTGAGGACACTAGCGTGCACATAACTTCCTCCAACACAAGTGAGTTCAAGTGACGACAGTTTTCATTACACTATGTGTGTATTTATCACATAACACAACAGTTAGCTTTCACTGCACAGTCCTCTTTGACTTCTGCAACTGACTGAAACAACAACCCCTAGAAAGATTAGTCACTGGCTAGCAGATAAATAAGATTATTTGGAGAACCAGTAAACTTTTGAAGGAAGCTAATATTTCGGTTTTCAGTCTTTGTGCTAAGCTAGGCTAAAGAGAGTCATCAATAGTGGGAACTTGTTAGAAAGGATATGACTTAATGCTTGTTTAACTGGTCTAGTATACTCTAGATGGTTGGTAATTTAAAGGGGAACTACTGATTTTACAACCTGGACCTTATTTCTGGCATGAAATACGATCGTTTACTCACCCATATAACTTTAGTGTAATTTGTAGTTGTTTGGGAGATATTTAGATCTGCTTATATCCATATAGTGGGAGTGACTGGGGCACCGAAACACAGCCTCTAAATAATGCATTTTGTGCCACGAAACTCGTTCATTTCATCAATGCTGACCCCGGATGATGTCTTCTGACCTGGATGATGTCATCTCTGAGGGCCGCGCACACCCGCAACGGTCGGCTTGTTTACCTGTAATTTGCCACTGCTAGTTTTTTGCAACATGGCTGTAGGTCTGTAGGTCTATCTACAGACCCCGGATGATGATAACAGTTAACTCCAGACTCAACGGGGAATAGCACTAGCGTACAATAACAAAATATTGGTGAAATGAACGAGTTTCACGGCAGATAATGCGTTATTTAGAGGCTGCGTTTCGGTGCCCCAGTCACTCCCACTATATGGATATACACAGATCTAAATATCTCCTGAATGGCTACAAATTACACAAAAGTTATATGGGTGAGTAAACGATCGTATTTTATGCCAGAAATAAGTTCCAGGTTGTAAAAAGCTGCAGTTCCCCTTTAACTGTCAGACTTCATATCTGTCTTAGGGTTAGTTCTTAGGTTGGGAAACATAAATGGAGGGTTAATTTAAATCTTTATTTTCCCATATATTTCAGAGTACAGCTTTAAATCGGTAAACTGTTAAAGAATGACAAAGAATGGCCCAGTTATCCACATCTAAATCTAAAACTGGTTGTTTTTTGCCACCAACTGACTGTAATCTGTTGTTATCTTGCTGTGCTGGGGATGGTTCCACTTTTAGCTTTAGCTTCATCTGCAGGTTCAAAGTTCAGTGTGCCATTGTACTATTTGTTGCACAGCTAGCAGCAACTACGGGACGTCCTTGTCCTCTTAAGATAATGGGTCACAGTTTTGCATAGAGTTGCATAACCTTTAACAGTTAGAAAATATGCAAACCTTTCCTTTCATTCATCTTTTAGATGACAGTAAGCCACACTTTCTGTACTCCAGCTCTGTAACGCTACTCAGCTCTTCAAAGGATGTCTCTCTCTCTGCCGTCCTCCTACAAAGACAGCAGCGTCTTCCTCCCATACGATTTTAATGTGAGTTTTTCGCCTTGAGCAAAATGTCTGCTACATGTTCGAGACTAATATATCTGCGGGGATCCTTTCCATAATGTTGTCAGTCACTTTTAATAACTGTCTGAGCCTGTCAGCGGCAAAAGCAAGCTGTTTTAGAGATGATGAGTGCAGCTGCCCTGCAGGTTTACATTGTGGCCATTTTGTGCTTTCTGGGTATGCTGTTCTTGGTCAATTGGGACCAACTGCAAACATTTTTATTTTTAACACAGAGATACCACTCTTTGCATGGAAGTGAATGTCTCTAAGTCATGCAAACAGTAGATTTAGTGACTATATTCTTCATTTTACACAACATGTTCTATTTTTATAAACTGCCTAAAAACCTCAAACATCCGGTGGATTAAGTTCTGGTTTTATCTTTCTCCCCCACCTTGTACTCTAGATAATTTCAACTAATTACTCACAGTTGATATGAAAATAACAGAGAAACCGACGAGAACAGACGTTTCGATATACAGAGCAAGTAAACAAGGGGAAAAAAACAGAGGGGAGGGGGTGAAAGATAAGAAGAAATATCAGTTATCTTGGCCACTCACCAGCAGTGTTTGTTCCAAATACCCTTCTTTTCTTTCTCTGTCCCCACTTCACAGTCCCTCCCTCATCAGAATCTGGAGCCAGAAACAAAACCAATTAGGAGTTTCACATTTCAGTGGATTCAACCATCAGAGACCAAGAGGGAACCACGTTAACTGGACCGAGACTTGTGCCAGCAGCGTTTTGACTCATCTTAAATCCAAATGAGCGTGTAGGTGAGAGCTGGAGTATCTATTCATAGACATTACAAAAACATTAGAGCAAGGAATGAAAGGGGAAATCCAAAAAAAAGTATCATTAAAAATTATTGACAGAGCTGGAAAGAGCAACTTTTTTTAGATCTTTGTTTCTTTTCATCTAATTTGATCAAACGTCATCACTAATATTATATTCAGAAAGTGAGCAGTTGAGACGGAGAAAATTAGATCAAGAAATACACCTTGTACAGAAAATGGCTATATATATATAGATCTGATAGAAAAGGCTTTGCTCATGGATGAGAAGGATCCCGCTGGGGGATCCTTCCTGATGAGTCCACGGATTTGAACAGGCGGTCAGAAGCATGAGTCCAAATGATGCTCTGTAATTGTTGTAGTGATAACTACTTGCAACTTGGCCATAACGACTTTAAAAAGCATTAAAACCGTAGTATAGATTAAATGTGGAACTCAAAAGTTTCGGGCAAAGGAAACGCCACTGCCTTTGCTATAGTAATTTCATAAAAAGCATTTTTAGCCCCTGACCTTTTAAACTTCTACACAAGTAAATCTAACTTGATAGAGTTCAGTGTTTAAAGGTCTAGTATGTGGATTTAAAAGAATCTATCGGCAGAAAAGGAATACAATATACGTTTTATTGCTAAAGCGTTACAAAGCAACAAACTCTGGATCTAAAGAAATGAAGCTAAAACTGAAGAACCAAAAACTGCAGTTCCTAAAATGGCCACTTGAGGCTGGATCTGAAAATGACGGGGAATAGCACGAGTGTATCATAACAAAATATTGGTGAACTTAATGAGTTTCGTGGCAGATAATGAGTTATTTAGAGGCTGCGTTTCGGTGCCCCACTCACTCCCACTATATGGATATATGCGGAACTAAATATCTGACGAACAACTCCAAATGACACCAAAGTTATATGGGTGAGTAAACGATTGTATTTTATGCCAGAAATAAGGTCCAGGTTGTAAAAAACGGTGATTCCCCTTTAAACTGCCCAACTCTATATCTTGGTACAAAAAAAAAAATGTTTTGGTCTCTGTAGCTAATTTCTTTTATGGGGGTGATTTTTTATGTAACTCACGTGTTTAAATTGCGTTAAGGCTTAAAGCTATGCATAATTAAAGCTGTGGTCAATTTGAGCGACAGGTGGGTGCCTTCACGACTTGCTAGGTACCCGTGTAAGTGTCACCTGCCCACCTCAACTCCACCCACGCTCCACCTCTTTGAGCCTTGAATTAGGTCGTCCAGAGGCACCAGAGTGAGCTTCAAAACCGCTCTTCAGAAAACTTTTGGGTAACATTATTACGATAATCAAAAGAAAATGGTTGTCTTTTTGCTTAAGATGCACCCCTCAAAAGGGAACGGGGAGCAGGACCTTTTCCACCATGTTGAGCTGCCAAAAATCAGTTGACTGCAATCTGCAATGTCACCACTAGATGTCACTAAATCCTACACACTGTCCTTTAAGGTAACTGTCTCAGGAACAAGAAGAATTAAGATGAGCTTTTCAAGTGGGGTTAGTTAATACAAGCATACTGATCACTGGGCACCTTACTTTCTGAGGTATAAAGAACTCAACACTGAAGCTTAGACAGTGCAATTTTCTATTACATTCCTTTAAAGTCTCCAAATTAAAGTGTAAAGATTAAACGGTTCCACTGCACATTCACGATTATGAACACAGAATGAGCTAAATGTCACTTTTATACGCCTAATTATTGTAATTTATAAATAGACAGGCCGACATTGACACCGGGCAATGACAGCCTCACGCTTTGATTAGTTGTCTGGTTTGTTTACCTGAAGCAAGAATTACAATAATTTGTGATGCAGAAAGCGATTCCTGCCCGGGGCTGTGTTTGCTAATGAGCTTCATGACATGTGATTTATTAGTACACGCTGACCCTTTTTTCTTTTTTCTTTTTTTTTAACTTTCTGGCTGCTATTTTGACTTTGTACTGATGATGGCCTCAGTTAGAGCAGTACCCTATTCACAGTACACCATGCTTTGGTTCTCTTTGGTTCTTATATTTTGCCTTTTTTGGATAGTTGCAGAGATAGAGGGTTTAACTTTGACTGTTTTCTACCACAGTGTTTACCTAATCTCCCTCTTATACTGTAAATTAAATCAGATTGTTGCTCTGGTATACCAAAAAGAAAACACTTTGTTCAGCAGTACCACGTTACAGTACGTCACAGCCATCATCATAATCTTAGACAGAAATCTAATTGCCTGCATCACAGCTGCTCCACATATAGTGTGATATATCGCAGCCATTTAGTCACACTCTATCTAAAGCATCTGTGTGTTTGGCCATGGGCACTTCTGTTGGTAATTGTTTTTTGTTTTTTTTACCAGTGCGGTTTTGTTGTGACCTCTTGTCTCCAAAACTCAAAGGAGCTGGACTTGTAATTTTCGCTTCTCCACCTGCTTCTTCTATCCCTTCTTCTTGTTCATGGGGGTCACGGGCAGAAGACTTCACCACATCTTCTGGCTCATTTTTGTTCTCGGCCTCTGCGGTTGTTGCGTCTGCATCCACGGACTTTACCATGGACTTATATTCCAACCCTGCAACGATACAGTGAAGAGACACACACTTAAGGCCCAAAAACACCAAACCGACGTCCAAGAACTACCTATAACGAAGGGGGATGGTGACGACACACCTGACCGCCAACTCTGTGTGTTTTTCTTATTTGGGGTTAAAGCATAGACTGTATATAAATATGGACTACGTGTCAACATTTCCTTGCATTGGCCAAATTGACTCAAATTTCAAGGGGATACGGGCAGCGCCATCTTGCGACTTTGGAGCCAGAGTCTGTGTAGTACGGTCCAAGAATGGAGTCATGCGTAGCCGCGATATCGATGATCCAACCACACTTCCTCCTGACTCACTCACGTTTTCATTTAATTAATACTGCGCTCTGCTCTACCTCCACCAGTTACAAAGAAATGTTGGATTATGTCACATCCTGTTTCTATAGCGTCAAATAACTAACTATCCACTAACATGGAGGAGGTGGAGCTTATGACCTGTACTGCAGCCAGCCACCAGGGGGAGCTATACTTGCTTTGGCTACAGTTTTGAGGAGCAGTTCCTCGTCCATCTTTATACAGTCTATGGGTTAAATTCACACCATCTTAGTTATTCTTTTATATTTAAATACGCTGTAGAGATCCTCCTCCTGGATTTTTCTGGGAACCTGGCAAAAAAACTTCTCACTAAAAGCCTTGTATCATTAGATATATCGTTTTCACTGAGAAGTAAATAGGCTATTAAAGCTCTGATATTCTGAGCTGAAATCAATTCAATGAATTCTTCTGCACATAAAAATATAACTTTGACACTTATGAGTAATTATAGATTAGTATGTTGCCGGTGGTGAAAACACAGCGGGAAAATGCTTTGAAAGCCTGTTCAAAGGAGTTTAAATTCAGAATAGTTTTAAATGTGCTTTGACTCACAATAATCACTTTACTACTGTGTCAAAATATCTTCCGGGGGGGAAAAAAAAGGTGCGTTGCAGACATGTTAATCTTTTAAATATTCTGTATGTGGACTCTTGGGGAGGCGTTCCTCTTAATGGATGTCTCGTGTTTGTGAATGGCTCTTCTGTTGCAGGCACCATGGTGTGTGTTCCTGTGAGAGAACATAACAGATGGCTCGACACACACGGGTGCCGTGCCGCTGCCGCGGGAGCTCTACAACAAATAACCACGCGCTCCCAATATGTAGGCCTAATCCAGGCCAGTCTACACGTTCATTTGGCCGTAGAGGGTTCAAAATGTGCAAGCGAATAACACCCACAACCCACGTGCGCGCACGCTCCCTTACCACACTTTTCCACCACCTCCTGGGTGACGAGCTCCTTCACTTTTTCAGCCTTGAAACAGAGAATGACAAGTATTTAGCTGACCAGTCAGTCTGTTTTAAATGTGTGTGACTGTGTTGAAGTGTGAAGACCTACTGAGAGACCAGGGTCTCCTTTCTCGCCTTTTGCTCCTCCAGTACCGACTGTACCCTATAGGAAGAAATATTTATGCATTTATATTGGATTGAAAAGATTATTGGAATTTATTGTCCTATGCATAAAAAAAGTCGCTGCTCTATAATCAAAGAAGCGTTCAATCATTCAGATGGACCTGCAGACTCTGTGATACACCCATACAGATGATTTAATTTATTTTTTTCTTGCAGGGAGTTTGGTATCTTCATGTAATAACCAGCATAGATCTGCCCATCTTCAACAAGAGCAGAGCTCTAGTTAAAAGTGTTTTGTGAGCGCGTGCAGAGCCCTTAAACGAATGTGATCAATTAAAGTTGATGCTGGAGAAAAAAAAGTCTTGACGTTACTTAGATTAAAAATGTTACTATCAAGATTAATTTACTGTTTATGAGACTAATAAAGAGAAGAGCGAAATTGCCTTCAGCTTGGTTTGTTCTTCTGCAACAAATCTACACGGAGCCTTCACCATAGCCTGGATGAGTTGCCATGTGCTCTATAGATACACCAATCAGGCATAACATTATGACCACCTGCCTAATATTGTGTAGGTCTCCCTTGTGCCTCCAAAACAGTTGTGACTCATCAAAGGAGGGCCCTCTGTGGACCAGGATCAATTTGAACACCTTGTGCTTTTTTAAAATGATTTTTGAGTTGTTCCTAAAGCGTTTTTGTGTGTGCGTCTGTGTCAGGTTGTATCCTGCTGGGGATGGCTGCTGCCATCAAGGAGTGTCATTGCTATGGGGTGGGGGTGCCTGGTCTGGTCTAGGTGGGTGCTACATGTCTAAGTAACACCCACAGGAATGCAAGATGCAAAAGTTTCCCAGCAGAACATTGAATTGTCACAAGATAGTCAATGTTATTTACGTCTCCTGTCATTGATTTTAATGTTGTGGCTGATCGATGTATATATGCCGCTGAAAAAAATTGTCATTTCTATGTATGCTTTAAACGAAGTCTAAATTGGTGTTGGCCAATCACAGTTACGTGGTTTCTTCAAATAAGTGACAATGTGTCATCTGGTTTTGTAATTTTATTTAATCACACTTGTTAACCCTGTTAGATCAAAGGAAATATTATGTTAGCGTTTGTTTCTGCTTCCCTGACACGGCCAAAGTTAACCAGCTCATTCTCTGCTGCAGTTGCAGAACACTAACTTTTATTAGTTTCCTCCTATAAGTTAGAAAATTATCTTTAACGTATAGAAGCATGGTGTTTGAACTATATGTGTACTTAGAGAAGAAACGTGTGTGGATACTAGAATGTGTTCAAACGTGATTCTCACACTCTTTCCTCTTTGTCCTGGTGTCCCAGGCGGTCCCTTCTGACATGGATTCGATCGGCCTCTTCTTCCCCTGTCTCCCTGTTTGACAAAAATCCCGCAAGGAAATATATTTTTAATACTAACAAGAAAAAAATAAATAATTCAATCGGTTACTTCAAAACAGTATGAGAGACAGACCAATTAGGTTCATCCTTGGAATATCCTCATTAGAGGTTTCCAGCCACTCTCTGTCAACACTGAGAGTCTGGTAATTGTAGCTGAAAGGAGCTAATTGAGTAAGATATTACTTGAAAGCTGCAGACGGAAATAGACCTGTGTGTGTTTGTGTGCGTGTCTGTGTGTTAATTGGGGACATGTCTCTGCTGTATCCATTGCTGCAGCACACAAAGCGCACACTGCCACTCTCCCGCACGGACACGGTGATGACTGTAATCAAGCTCGGCTCATCCTCATTGTGTTCTGTCACATTAAATCTCCTCTTTTTGGGTTTTCTTCAAAGTACGAAACTGTACTTGTGCGTAACAGTGAGTGGGAAATATTTAGTGTAGCTGTACGTGTGCAGGCGCCTGTTCTGACCCGTGAAGCGACCTTCAGTTTAAGTCTGTTAATATATCCGGTATGAACACGATCATGCAAACTGAATCACCGCAGAAGATTTATTTCAAGACTCTGACATCATATGTAATTTAATGGAAACATCTTACCCTGGGGAGAAATACTGTACCCTATATATTGTATGTGTTTACAGCAGCCTCTAATGTAGTGTCATGGAGGTTTATTGCAGCCACATGTAGCTCAGTTATTTATTTATTGTAACTGCGTCATTCATTCATGAATCACAACTTAAAGGGGATAGTTTTTATTTATGTGAAGTTTTGTTGAATCTGGTATTTATCCATAGTCAGCGTATTCTGGAGGCTGCTGCATGAATTTGGTGTTTTAACAAGTTCATTTGGATCTAATCTGAGTCCGACACAGGCGGAGATGACCCGCGTAACGTGCGAAAAAACCTTTTATTTCTTATCATGAGTTGGTCGTGATCAAGAGAACAACTTGATGTGGAGCGTTGAGAATAAAGTTTCATGCACAAGTATAGTTTAACAGAAATATTATACCTTCGACCCTTGGTTCCCACGGGCTCCTGGTGGCCCTGGTGGTCCCTCATCTCCATCTCTGCCTGGATTTCCTGCTGACCCTTTAAACCCTGGGAAACCCGGGAAGCCTGCTGCACCCTGAATTAAGCAAAAGAGAGTAGATTAACGCACAGATACAAAGACGTTATGCTGTTGTCTTTAAATAAGTTTTCACAGGATTGAATCAAAACATGTTAAATTTACAAACCTTTTCCCCTTTCACTCCTGGATCACCATCAGCACCGTTGATACCTCCATCTCCCTTTTCACCCTAAAGATTTCACATTATCAAACACACAAAGTGAGTTTTTGTGCATTTTTGGGGGGCAATATTTGTTCACATCAAACTTCACCTTTCGCCCCGTGAGTCCATTCAGTCCGGGTATGCCCGATATGCCGTGAAACCCCATATCGCCCTGTTTTGCAAAGACATCACGTTGTGACATTTTATCCAATCTTCTCTGGTCAAGTCAGGGTCTAAACAAGAGCACTAACCTTTTCTCCATCTAAGCCCGGGCTACCAACGTGTCCAGGAAAGCCTCTGAAACCCTGTGAATGAAGGTAAAACATCAGCTGACTCAAGGAAACAACCAAAAGAGACCGAAGTGAGAAACAATAGCCGCCTCCACCTTCTCTCCCTTCTCCCCTTCGTCTCCTGGTAAACCGGCTTCTCCTGAATCCCCCTGTGAAATGAAAAACATACAATCAACAAAACAATAAATAAATTTTACCTTGCTTATATATTGTTTTTCATTGTACCTGACTGCCTTTTTGGCCTTGCTGTCCTACGTCTCCTTTGTCCCCCTTGGCCCCATCCACTCCATCGTCCCCATTACGACCCTTAAATCAGAACAAATTGGTCTTTTTAATTAATAATGAACTTTGCCTCCAAAATGTATTAGATTTAAAACAAGTGACCGTTTATTTGGGGCGTTACCATCACTCCATTGAGTCCTGGCTCTCCTGGATCTCCCTGCAGGACAAAGTGAAATTTTCACACACAGAACAAGCAAAAAGCAAGCACTGAATAAAACTAACGTTGATGCATGTCATGTTTACCTTCTGTCCTACAGGTCCCCGTGCTCCAAACCGTCCTAATGCTCCCTTAGTGCCTGCATTGCCCTTTAGGCCCTTTGAGAAACAATTTCAGATGGATTCTTGGTGACAATGTCTGCGCACTTTATTATAAAGATGAGATTTAACTATAACCAGCATGAGCTTGCGAGTCTCTCTCTACATCTGCACATGTTGGAGCCAGGTTTAAACATTTCAAGACAGAATCAGGCAATTAAAATAATGCTGACTGGCAATAAAACTGCTCGTCATGAATAATGAAATACATTTTTTGAAAAGATTCACAGATTCTGAAAGGGATAGATCCTCAGACAGTGAGCTACAGAGCTGAGAGGTCATCTTCAGTCTTAAACTGGGACTCAGGAAGAGAAAGCAGAGTCTCAGATGGATCTGACGCTCATAGGGGAGCTGAACCAGCTGATTAGGTAAAATTTTTAATTCAAAATTGACAAGTAAAGAGTGAAGAATAGTTAAAACTAGTTAGAGTTAATCTTGTTTTCTAGGATTTATGTTTTTGTTTTAGCTCAATGAATTAAAAGAGATTAAGTTAAAGCACGAATGACAATGGATGAGATCAGGTCGATTGAGAACTTCTCTTGCTGATAAACAAATGTGTAAGAAGACTTTTTGGTGTTTCTCAGATGTTTGTATCAGGATTAATTACCTTGACTCCAGGAGGACCATCCTCACCCTTCTCCCCTTTATCTCCATCAAAACCTGGTAGACCCCGCTCCCCCTGAAACAAAGACACAATGCTTCATAGTTCTTTTTGATATTTGTGTGTGTGTTTTAGACATGTTTGGAATTATTCCTCGTTATTCCTAGACTTTGATTTGGCTTTGCTGTTAATCATTAAACTGAGTGGAGGGGTGGTGTGTACAAATAGATAAAATACTGTTGTATTAATACGGTATGCAAGAGGCAAGAGGATCTTACCGCATCCCCTTTGGAACCTTTGAACCCACGAGGTCCTTGGATCTGAAGCACACTCCCCTGCAGCAAGGAATCAAATCGTGAATTCAAGACACAATTAATGTGGATATATATGGGCATACATAGATATATATAGAGCTGTGAATCATGCGTACTTCTTGTTTGCTCTTGCATAATGCATCTTGTTGGCAAACATACTGCACCTTGTTCCACCGTACTGAATCAGTGTAAAGGCTAAATGGTTTTCCCTACAGCGCAACATAAAAATCATCATACCCTCTCTCCTCTGACTCCAGGTAACCCACGGTCTCCCTGCAAAGAAACGAGACTTTAAAATCCACTTTCAAAACATGATTATTTAAATTCCATGTCAATATAAATAGAGATTGCTTTATATCTCATGCTTCAATATAACATTGCAAACCAGACAAACATAAGCCGTCTTCACCAAAATGTCATGACAAAGATTGTCGTGCATAACATGACCAGGGTTTAGTGGGATTTGACAGGATTGAAGGTGATAAATAAATCATCCAGCAACACCTCAGCTGTGACACTTCAGTAGACAAGGGACAAACAAATATGAAGGCAGTCTGACAACTGACATCCCTTCCATCAACACAACCTGGACCTACTGACACTTCAGAATGAATTGGAAATTGCTATCCATGAAATGAAAGGAGTCTGAACTAGCATCTAGACATTCAAATGTCATTGTTGGCCTCTTCAGAGCAACCTCACATCTCAACGTTGACGCACGCAACCACAACAGGGAGTCACGTGTATAAAGATTAAATGCATGCAGTCAGACGAGGCTGTGGAGTTCATTCATGTTCCAGCAACTCAAAATTCGCAGCGGTTGCATGCTTTCTGCTTTCCGTTCACTGCAGTGTATAGATATTACATAGGTCTTACGTGTAAATGGAAAAATGTGCAGTCACTCGTTTCCAATCCTTTGGGTGAGCACACTTTTGGGGATGCAAAAGTTCAAAAAAGAGCAAAAAACATTTGCACGGTTCACGAGATAAGTTCCATTACAACATACTGGCAGCTGGCTGTCTGAAGCTGGCACAGATGACATGAGTCCACATCTGTTGTCAGTGGTACTAGTGAAAGTTAGAGTATTTGCAATAATCAATCTAGCTGTAAATCTAGTTATTGTGTCATATATCAAACAATTGCTTGCAAGAAATCAGCTGAAATCAACACTCACCTTTTCACCTTTGCTGCCACGCAAGCCTTTTGGACCCTTGTGCAAAGAAAACACAATGATTTTTGTCAGTTATTTGTTACTAAATGAAAATTCATGCTAAAATTGTACAGTTTTGAAAAGTTGCTTACCATGAGCCCAGGAATCCCTTTAACACCTAGAGTGCCTTTGTCACCCTGAAAAGAAACATTTTGCAGCATAACCAAATGTTCTAAGTGCTAATGTGTTAAAAGCCTTGACGTTTAGACGTAAGGAGTAAATCCCTTTGCGTAACTTTGCAGACCTTGTACATGCACAAAGTAAGTGATGAAAAAAAGCCTGATAAAAGGGGAATTACCATTTTTTACAACCTGGACCTTATTTCTGGCATAAAATACGACTGTTTACTCACCCATGTAACTTTGATGTTATTTGGAGTCGCTCGGACGATATTTAGATCCGCATATATCCATATAGTGGGAGTGACTGGGGCACCGAAACGCAGCCTCTAAATAACGCATTATCTGCCACGAAACTCGTTCATTTCACCAATATTTTTGTTATGATATGCTAGTGCTATTCCCCGTTGAGTATGGAGTTACCTGTTATCTATTCGCGGACGTGCAGCGGTTTTGCTCCGCATCCTCCTTTCAACGAGCTCCTCATCCGTATACTCATACTGGCTCAAAACGGTAAGGACGTCCATCATAAACAAAGTCGTCGTCCACAACCTCAGAATTGGAAAAATATTCAGCCATATTGCGAAAAACTAGCAGTAGCAAATTAAAGGTAAACAAGGCAACCGTCGCGGGTGCACGCGGCGCTCAGAGATGACATCATCCAGGTCAGAGGTCAATATACAGACCCCGGATGATAATAACAGGTAACTTCGGACTCAAAGGGGAATAGCACTAGGGTATCATAACAAAATATTGGTGAAATTAATGAGTTTCACAGCAGATAATGTAATATTTAGAGGCTGCGTTTCGGTGCCCCAGTCACTTCCACTATATAGATATACGCAGATCTAAATATCGTCCGAACGCCTCCAAATGACACCAAAGTTATATGAGCGAGTAAATGATCGTATTTTATGCAAGAAATAAGGTCCAGGTTGTAAAAAAACGGTAATTCCCCTTCAAGGAATGATGAAATGACATTATATTTGTCCCAGTATCTTAAATACTTAAGAATGACAAATTTCTTGCCTAGTCTAAACACATGATAAACTAAAGTATGGAGGACATGTAGCTCACCCTTCTCCCGGGGATGCCGGCCAACCCCCTGGCACCAGGCTCACCTGGAACACTGTCACCCTGGTAAAAGGCAAAATGAAGTCACATTAACTGACAAACAGCATATTACAATGTGATTGAGGTTCAGTCATCATTCAGTAATAGGATTTATGGTTTCCTCCCCAAATTGTACCTTGTCTCCTTTAACTCCAGGCACACCAGGAATACCCTTCATCAGGGAGATGCAGTGACAGCAAAAATAAACCACAGTTCATGTCAATTTTTTTAAACAAATTGCTTAAATGATAGAAAAACAAATCTATATATAAGTGAAACAAGAAAGAGAAGACACTTGGAGTATTTCCCTACGTTAGGTCCTGGTCCCCCTCGAGGTCCAGGTGCTCCAGGTGTTCCATTTTTTCCTCTTTTACCCCGTTCACCCTAAACCAACACACACAAAACAGCCTCCTTCAGACCACCATTTGAGAAGTTAAGCAGCATTGTTTCTTTTAAACCCAGCGACACAACAGTCTCTGTGTTTCTTCCTGCTAATCCACTTTCACAGTTACGTAACGACTGGTTTCACTGCGTTTATTTTCCCAGATCAAAAAGTGCTCAAGGGCGTCCTGTGAGATGAGATATGCCGATGTACCTCTCTTCCTGGCTCTCCTGGGTCCCCTGGAGGACCCCTAAGACCCGGGGAGCCCTGGATTCCCGCGTTACCACGGATACCCTGGATGCCCTGGGCACCTGGAGGCCCTGGCTCACCTGGCTCGCCCTGAGGTGACACAACGTCAGAGGATAAGGAGGCAGAAAGGGGAGCGAAAGACAAACAACAAAACGATAGGTCACTTGTTTCGTGTAATTTTGTGATTCATCTCTTCAATCACTTTTAAATAATTGCTTTCAAATAAAGTCTGTCTCGTCTTTATCAAATTAAAAGCGTGAGTCACTGAGCCAATTAAATTCCCTGAATTACAAGAGCGATGAGAAACAAAGTCAATCAGAGCAAATGTTATGGAAGACTTTGGGGATTAATTGATTTAGTGGCTGTTACGTGTATTTATTTTTTAGCATCCAGAGTGAGAAAGGAGGGAAATTGGACCTTCTGTCCCGGAGGACCAGCCTGGCCCTCTGGTCCTCTGTGGCCGATGCCTGGCTCCCCCTGAAATAAAACAAAAGAGCCAAGTTGAACGGTGACTAAAATTAAAATCTCAACTCGACTAGATCTTTATGTATTTACCTTCTGTCCCATTTCACCAATTTCACCCTGAAAAGTTTACAGAAAGATCACATCTCAGTTAGAGACACGCCAAGCACCATGACACATCTTTTTCAAGAGCGAAAAAGTCAACAAACCCAGAGGAATTTGAAATAAATAAACAGGAGTTGTCAGCATGTTTAACAAGGGGAATTATTAATGTCTGCTTTAATCTACCGTCTCACAGTCACACAGAAGTAGAGCAGAGGGGACATCAAAGACCTGGACGCAATCGGCTTCGGTGACAGGCGAGACGGGGGGAGACGTTCTCCCCCAGCTCTGATGTCATCCACTGATGCAGTGTGGGTAGGCAGGAGAGCAGCCATGATATTTTTATGAACCGCTGGAAACATTTCATGCGGCGACTGTCATTCTTGCTTCGTAGTTTTAGGATGATGGCGTAACACTTTTAATCAGTGTAATCGGCGTGACAACAGCAGTGACTCGGTAAATCTGGACAATAGGTGAAGGTTGAGGTAACCTCCGAACCAGAAAGTACTGTTACCGCTGAATTATGGTGGCAAGGCCATGATTAGTTAGATTAATCACATCTGCTGAACAGTTCTTACCAACATAACCAGGGCACAGATGCAGTGTGTAATCAACCTGTCACCCAAGCAGGTAGGCAGACAGTACGCTTTTTGGATGAGGGGCACTGGACAGTATTTTTATCCTAAGTATCCAACGAGACTGTGCTGGGAAACCTATCACAAGGCTCACGCTGTAAATAGGCAACAACTTTCCATGAAAACAAATTCAATGTCTAGTTCATTGACAAAAAAAGGGAGCAATCTTCTTGGTGGTATTTTAGTTATTTCCTGGAGAATGATTTAAAAATGATTCATGCAGCACTTGGAGGCGTGCGCTAAGTTTGCGTCGTCTCTCTTTTCTCTTTTCACCGACAGGCTCTTGGCTCAAACATGTATGGGCGATGACAGGTTGTGATTTTCAGGAGGGAGGCGACCTCCCTAATTCTGTATTTACAGGAAAACACATAATGTACTGAAGCACTCTGCTGGAAAATGCTTCAAATATCTGTAGTCACCTTTTGTCCTGGATTTCCATTTTCGCCTGGGTGTCCCTGTTGGACGGGAAAAGTATTCATTATTAAAATTTGATTCATTTATAAAATCTGATATTTTCAAGAGGACGAGTGTTTGACTATCATAATCTGTAAACGTTGTGTCCTTACCTTCAGGAAATAATACTCTGGAGGGTATGGGTATGGTTGCCCAGTTTCTTCATCATAATCCCCCACCCTCCCCCTCTCCATCTCTGCTCTCCTCCTCTCCCATTCCTCCCTCTCCCTCTCCAAGTCTCTCCCCCCCTCCGGCTGTGTCGTCTCCCTCTCCGGCGCTCTCCCCCTCTCATTTTTTTCTCTCTCCAGCTCCAGGTCGACCTCCTTCTCCTTCTCCAGCTCCTCTCGCTCTCTCTCCATTTCCAGCCTTTCCTTCTCTCTCTCCCTCTCCAGGTCGTCCCCCTCCCCTTCTCTCTCCCGATCCACGTCCTCCTCCGTCTCCCAGTCGTAGTCTCCACTCCTCTCCTCCTCCTCATAAAATCGACCAGGCTCTGGCATTTTTTCTTTTTCCACTTCTTCAGTTTTAGTGTGGTCCTCCCCTCCATCCTTTACATCTATTTGAATCTCTTTTTCTGTATCACTGTATCTCCCTCTTCTTCCTTGCCGCTGCCTTTTGGTATTTGTTTGAAGGTGAGGATTTTCTTGATTTGCCTCCTAGAAAAACAGATTCTACGTCTCAAACCATTGTATTTTTAACACTTGATCTTTGTCTGTAGGGTTTTATAGACTTACATGCCAGCTCTTGTAACCCTGAGCTCCAGAGGACAGGTGCTGGAATAAAAATGAGCAGAAAATCTCACATGTGCTCCGCAGTGGCAGTGAAATTGCATTTTGTATTGGATGCAAGTCACACGTATGAAGTTTTAAATGTTAAAGCTTGGAAATATCCAAAATAATTACTTTTAGTCCCTCCTTAAAGCGATTTCTTCCACCCGATGCACCTGGCATGAACACCTAAAAAGTAAAAAGAATTATAATTACTGCTATTTTTTACTATTATTCATTAGTCTTCTACAACACTAGGTGCCACTTACCATGGAGTCAGGCCAGGGGCTGTCTCTTTTCACCCTGAACTGAGGTTGAGGCACCTGTCAAGTCCCCCCAAAACCATCATGAGCTAACGCAGCAAAGCAATTGTTATGCTCTTTAACAAATAGTAGTTGTATGGCTGTGTGTTAATGATGTGTATGATGCAAAAAGAAAGACACGGACTTAGAAAGTTACTGTAACATTTTTTTTACTTAAGCATACATGCACAGAGAGGTTAAACACAGACAGCGTAATAAAATTTCACCAGTGAAAAGAGTGTCGGATCAGGCTACATATTAGCTTATAGTACCACTACATCCTGAGTAATAGTATTTGTTTACTCAAATATTTCGGTGAAGTAAATAAAGACAACATTTTTGCCCAGGTTTCAATAAATAATATTTCAACTTGACACATATTGAAATAGCTGGCACATGTTTGAGAAAGCTTGTTGCTTACAGAGAAATACGTGTAATAAATAAATTAGGAGTTTCAGACAGGTTTAAGTTGAAGCTGGCGTTTACGAACGACAGTCTAGACACAAAGACACACAACGTTCAGGCCTCAATACAAGCGCCTGATTTAGTGTGACGCTCCGCTATTAAAACTCGGCCATAGGTTTGGGTGATTGTCTCTGTGTGGAAAGAAGTCTCCCCTCATGAAACGTTGATCAGGCTCCTCGCCACAGTTCACAGTTTATTCGCACTCTCCGTGTAGTGCTTTCTTATGAATGATTAAGACTCTATAGTCTCAGTCTCTTGGGAATTAATTTCCTGTTTAAAAAAAACAAAACAAAAAAAAACGAGAGAAAGTATTAAAAGTAACTCTCTTGAATTTTCCTCATTAGTAAATCATTCCTGGATACTCGCAATATGCTACAAGGTCTGTTCATTCCCATTCAGACAAGCTGCAGAGAAATCATGCTAAAAGCATGCTGCTCAAATATGCTTCCCTGTCTCATGCTTTGTTTGCAAATGAATTTCACATTAGCCTTACACAAACATGTGCATTGTTTTGCACTGGTGAAATTTTCATAGGAAGCAGAAAAGAGAAAAGTCTTACAATAAGATGCCAAGTGCTTATTCGGTCAGTTTGTTTATTGAATTCTTCAGTGAAGCATACCCTTCATTTAATCCGAGCACTTGTCGGTTACTTTCAGTGCAGTCGTGTTAAGTGTAAACAAAGGAGGTTTGCATTCCAAGGCATGCAAGGAGTTAAGATATTCAAGACCGTACGAATTAAAATAAACTCTACCTTGTCTTGGTCTTCTGTTGCGATGGGAGGAGTGGGGAGAGACACATCGTCCTGGTCGCAACAATAAAAAACGGATGAGAAACTGACAACGAAAACGTCACTGCAAACAAAAGTGAAGCGTGGTGTATTTCCAGAAAGCATGCCATGTACCTTATCTATATCATCCACAGATTGAGATAGTGGCCCCGCTGTTGTCGGGACCTAGTGGAGAAAAGTCAAAAGAGGACCTTAGAAAATACGAGTCTGAATCTAAACCACTAGTCTATGTGGAAATAACAGAATAGTTTAGTTTAGTTTAGTTTATTTCTTACAGGGTCCATGTACAAAATGCATTAATCACAGGGGAGAAGATACTCTGTACCAGATTTAGCAAATTGCTAATTTCCATCTGCAGTCCCAGGCCAGGTAGGATAGAAGTGTGTCATCAGTTTCAGACTTTACACAGCCAGCCACCTTTGATGTATCTAAAGTGGTTATTTTGATAGTGCCTCAATGATAATATCTGCGATAGACTGGCGACCTGTCCAGGGTGTACCCCGCCTCTCGCCCGATGACGGCTGGGATAGGCTCCAGCCGCCCCGCGACCCTCCAGAGGACAAGCGGTTACAGAAAATGAATTAATTAATGATAATATCTTAGTTTAAATGAGGTCAGGTACACTTGAACTCATCACTGTGACTCCAACCACGTTATATGTGTGACATACTAAATGGGTGTACTGGTATATTAAAGCTAGAGAGAGGACTTATCGTCTCTACCTAAATCATGTGTCGTTGTCTTGGAACAATCCTTTATTTCTTCTAAACATTACTGCATTTAGATTTTATAAATCCCTCTGCATATTTGTAGAGCTAGTTCTTGCATGCATCCTTGTTTCCACGCCAGAGGTCACACATACTACAAGTGTTTGCATACATTGCAGCTAAATGCATCGCTTAGATTGAAGCTGCATGGGAATGTCACCACACACTGCATCTTTAAAACTCCTGTATGCTGCCAAATCCAAGATTTACCTGGCGATGACGACCTTAATCAACATTGTTTGAGCTTGTCTTTAATGTAGCAGACATCTAAGATCTACGGTCTCTTTATCGAACAAAGAGCAAAAGGGCTTGGCTGCATTTTAAGTTACTGTTTCTAAATAATACTTTTGTAAATAGGGAGAAAGAAAGGACATTTCTGTTAGATAGGGTGAAAGACCTGTGCTAAATCTATTACGGATGATGCGTAGTTTTACCTGTGCATCCGTTTCTCTGTCTGAGGAGGACGTTAGAGGACGACTGGAGCTTTCTAATTGGGTAATATTGTGCGTGGGTAGCGGTTTCTCCTACACAGATAAAAAACAGCATGAATAGATTATTAGTTTTCATGTACAACAGAGCAACTCAAATGTGAGTTCAGCTGCCTTTGTTCCCCTTTAATCAAGTGTACACTCCTGCAGAATGAGCTCTGTTATCATCTGGGCTGCAGAATAATAAATACTTACCGCTGAACGGGGGAATTCATCTGTCTGGACATCAAGCTGCATATGATTAAACAAAACAAACAAAAAAAAAAGCAACGTTGAACATATTTTACATTAAAAATAAATCAAAACATTTATATCAAAACCAGCTGAAACAGATGAGAGCATTCTGTTTGAAGCAAATCTACCTGTCTGCTGTCTCGTGTCTCCTGAGAGACCGGGGTGTCATCTGTGGAAACTTCTTCCTGTTCCCAAGAAGAGAAATCATCTCATCATAACTTTTAAACACTCACGGTAAATGATGTGCACAGCAGATGCAGTGGGCTGCTATGCAGAAACTAATTTATTCTTAATAATTAAATTCAGGTAGTGGGCGTGCCATTAATCAACTCTCCCCAGTATTCATGTGGGCACATACATTTTATCTCCAGAGACGCTGCTATTAAAAAGAAAACAATAGATAGGAACATGAGTTTGACAGGGTTGTTAACAAGGAAGCACTCGCTACGTCAACGCTACAAATCTGTACCAGCCCCACGTCATCAGCTCCGCCTCAACATGAAGTTTCCAGCAGTGAATGAATTAGTCATTTATTGCAGCAGCTGCCTACCTCGTACTCGAAACTGTATTCTTCTCCGTTATAAAAATCCTCTTCTTCTTCTTCTTCTCGACGGTCCTCTTCATTTGTCTTAAGATGTGGAAGAAATGATAATTATTACAAGAAAATGTATCAAACAGAAATCAGTCGCCATTGGACTGGAAGACAACAATGCCAAGCAATTACAGAGCAACCCATTCGTTAAAGTATTACTTTTAAAATAATACGAAGCACGTTAAGACAAATGCATGCTTTAAGTTATTTGCACCACCTTCTTTATAGTGAATTTAGAGTGTAATATTTACAGTGTGTTAATTCACAGTTGTGTTTGATTACATTTTAGTAACTAGAAGCGGTTATTTCTACACAAATATTAGGTTAATGTCAGGTAAGCGTCTGCGACACGGCTGTGTTAGTTGTTTTTTTTGTTTAGTCTTGACATTAATGGAGTTTCCAGGTTTAGTCGAGAACCCTTTTCAGGACATTTACCAGGCGTTGTCTCTGCCTCTTATGCCGTCCTTTATTTCCTTTGCCCTGGTTAAGAAGTTCACAGTCAGAGAGAGAAAAAGATAAAAAGGTTTCTCATGCTGCAGAAGTCGTTGATGATCAAGTACGAAACTATAAGGTTGATAAGTTTAGAGAAACATTTAAGAGGTAGTTAATGATTATAAAAAAAAATAATTAAAAATTAAAAAAACACCATAAAGTTAAGATGATTAAGAGCCCTCTGTTTAGTTTAGAGCTATTTGTATTTATAGGACCACACTGGAGGTTTGGCATGCTTCAGCACATTTGTTATATAAATTAGTGATGACTATTTTTGGAGACATTACCCACGTTAATGTCTTTTGCAGACAGCAAAGACCTTTTTACGTGTCGCAGTAGAGGAAGAACAGGTGTATTAATGGTGGCTTTGCTCCACTGAGTGTCCCGTCAGCCGTCATTAATACACCTGCGTTTTCCTTACTGCGACAAAAAAGTTAAAATGTTGGCTGTGAAAAACGTCTGTTGTATCTGTGCCTTGATTTTGTGAATTAAATTGTTCAAAAGGCTTCAATAGATAAAGGGTAACCCAAACATGAAAATCAGCTTGCAGATATTCTGTGGCTCATCCATCAAAGTAAAGATGTCTTTAATGTTTGTTTTTTTTATGCCCTAGGCCTGAAGAAAAAACATCCTCAAATTTAGTCGGTAGCACCTGCAAATATTTTGAGGCCAAAACAACTCCACGGATGAGAAGACACTCGCAATGTTGCCAACAATAACAAGGCAGGAGTGAAATCTGAAAAGCTCCAAATGTTGTTTTCACTTGCACCCAGCAGCTTTATGGCAAAGACTACCTGGCACCGATGCACTTGAACCCGATTGCAAAAGATCTCAGCTGCAACTCGACCAAATTTTATGCAAATGAAATGAACCAGAACAAATGCTACATCCATTTTAGCCATAGTAGTAGTACACGGACCCCTCAGTGAACTGCACCACAGCTGAAATGGTTTTTATACCAGACACGGCCTGCTTTGCTGCTCTAGGCTCTCCTGACTGGGAGGGGTTAAAATGCAAGAACCTGGAAGATACTGCAAGCAGCAGACTTTTTATAGCAAGACTCAGTAAAGGTTTCATCACGCCTGCACTACTGCAATGTTAAAGTTTCTTTATTGTTTATCTTATGGATTTTATGACACGATAGCTCATTAGAGTCCCAACTCCTGAATGCTTACCGAAGCACCAAACTTGTATTACTATACCCTATTTAAAAACCAAACAGTGGGGGCCACAAAGTGTCAAGATTCAAATCTATAAGTCTATAAGCTGATTTTCATAGCAGTTTTACGACTAAAACATAAAAAACACCAGTGTGGTCCTTCAATAACTCACATTTACTTGTAAACTGAAGTATTATTATATGTTTTAATGTCCAATCTAAGACTAGTATATATTTATAGATAAGACAGCCATGGTAGCTTTACTTTCCCACGTTCCCTGTTCTTCTTCTTTGGTCCTGCATTCTTCTTCAGCGAGTCTTCCTGAGTGAGGAGAACGGTCTCCATCACAGTTTTAGGAAACCCTGAAACCGTCTGACACACACAATTTGAAATGTTCACATTTTAGAAACAGCAGAAGAAGAACTGCGTCCGATGGATTGTTATGTCAGGTTATTTTATGTATTATCATGTGAAAGCTGGCCACAGGTTAGAATATGTTAAGATATTATTATTTTGTGTTTTAAGGATAACTGATTAAATTATATTTCTGTATATTTAATAATAAGGAGGGGAGGTACACTACAAGAAATAAAGAGAAAACATATTTGAAATCACTACACTGAAATGCATTAAAGGGGAATTTTTGTTTTTTGTAACCTGGACCTTATTTCTGGCATAAAATACGATCGTTTACTCAAACATATAACATTGGTGTCATTTGGAGTCGTTCGGATGATATTTAGATCTGAGTATGTCCATATAGTGGGAGTGACTGGGGCACCAAAACGCAGCCTCTAAATAACGCATTATCTGCCACGAAACTAATATTTTGTTATGATACGCTAGTGCTATTCCCCGGAGTATCATAACAAAATATTGGTAAAATTAACGAGTTTTGCGGCAGATAATGCGTTATTTAGAGGCTGCGTTTCGGTGCCCCAGTCACTCCCACTATATGGATATACGCGGATCTAAATATCTGATGAATGACACTAAATAACACCAAGGTTATATGGGTGAGTAAACGATTGTGTTTTATGCCAGAATAAGGTCCAGGTGGTAAAAAACAGTAGTTCCCCTTTAAATCAGAATTTTAGCGTAAACAAGGAGCGGTTATGTTATTAAAAATGCCTGTTTTCTAATATCCCTACCTCCTTGGTCGTTGTATAATTGAAAGTAGAATTGACTGCAGTCAGATTAATTCTGAGTGAAGACACTTCCTCACTGTCACTGTCCACCGTCTCCTTCTCTCTGGATCCCTGTAAGGTGCTCTGAGTTGAGTTGAGTTCCTGCTCTGCATTCAGCGTGTTGATGGTCCATAAGGTAGGGCCCTCCGCAGTGTCATTTGAAGAGGCCTTCACATCAAAAGACTGAATTAGGAATGAGAAAATGGGCAGTTTTAAATCAAAAAGGCGTCTCTCTGAGCTAAGAGAATATAAGTGGCGGTATTGCACAGAAGGTGAAAATCTAAATGAGAGATTTTCCACGCAGACAGGATGAGAGAAGAGACATTACATGAAGTGGGGATGTAATTAAAGTAGGTACTTTACACTACATCTGTCTCAATGCTGCAAGGAGATTAGAAATACTCAAAACAACAAGAGTCCAGCTTACGGTATATTTTCTATAACAGCTATTTTGACACTTTAAACAAAATAAAAATTAAATAAAATTAATAAAATGATGTAAAAGAAAATCTGTCTTATAGATATGCAAGAATCTGGGGGTGTCACACATAGGTTCGTTTGGTATAAGATCATGACAGTGGCGGCCTAAGGTGAATACTGACACCATATTTGTCATCCATTCATTTTTCTTTTAAACCATGTTCTTTGTTTTGTATAACATATAATATAAATCGATCAGGCATAACATTATGACCACCTTCCTAATATTGTGTATGTCTCGATTGTGCCTCCAAAACAATTGTGACTCATCAGAGAATGGACATGGTCCTTCTGAGGGTGTCCTGTGGTGTCTGGCAACAAAATGTTTTTAGTGGGGACCTTTGGGTCCTATGGGTTGAGGGGAGGTTCCTCTGTGGATCATCCCACAGATACTTGGATCAGTTTGGGATCTAGTGAATTCGGAGGCCAGGTCAACACCTTGTCATGTTTTTTTTTTTAGTTGTTCCTAAACCGTTTTTGTGTGTGTGCCTGTGTCAGGCTGCATCCTGCTGGGGATGGCTGCTGTCATTACTATGGGGTGGGGGTGCATGGTCTGGTCTAGGTGGGTGCTACATATGTCTAAGTAAAATCCACACTAATGCCAGGTCCAAAAGTTTTCCAGCAGAACATTGTATTGTCACAAGATGACACAGGCTCAATGTTATTCACTTCTCCTTTCAGTAGTTTTAATGTTGTGGCTTATTGATGTATTCTCCGGCAGCACCTTTTCTTTTGAAAGAATACAAATCTTTACAAGCAATTTACACCCACACTGAGCCGTTCTGAAGAGAGCTCAGGAGAAGAGTGAGAAAATTGTACATGTCCACGGTACAGATGTCTACATGGATTTATTTCTTCTTCTTTTAGGTAAGATGAGACTTAAAGATGAGGGTTGAGATTACTTACGTCTGTCAAAGACAGAGGAAGCTGGCCATCTAAGTCAGAGTCCTCGATGGTGTCTATCTCGGACAGGGGCTGGCTAGTGAGGTCAAATTTAACTGAACTCTGAAGAGACAAAGTGAACATACAAGAAGTATTAGCTTAATTCCACAGACATAGAAAAGACTCATGATTAAAGTGAAAGGCCTTAATTCTGACAGGTCATTTGTATGCAGAATATGCATGATTTGTGTTTTAAGGTAGCTGGGGGAATAATTATTCACATACTGTGTACTCCGTGATGACGTTGGAGGTGTGAGTGTTTTCTTTTGTTTTCTTGGACTTGCTGAGCACATGAAGCAGCTCCTCTATCCCATCCTGCAGCAACCGGTCAATCAAAGCCTTCAGCAAAGGCAGCTGAGAAAAGAAATATGTTTTATTTAGAGAGTAAAACTACTGCTATACTACGTCTACTTCTGTCAACATCAAACTGTACACATGCTCCGAGCTCACCCTTATGCCATAGGCTTCAAACATCACTTCGATGTCCTGAAGTGGAGGAAAAATATGTTGTTCAGAGGCTTAATAATGTAAAATGAGAATGTATCCCGAAGGAAGAATTATTATATTGCTATTCAACCTTCATCGCAAGAGACTTTCCAGGAGCTCCAGCGTCGCCCTGCACAAACATGAAAGTAAATGCAGTGAAAATAATGTAATTTCCATTTCCGTGTTTTTTTTTAGGTACAACTCTGATCAGCTCTACCTTCTCTCCTTTCAGGCCTGTTTCTCCTTTATCACCCTGCAAAAAAAAAGAAAGACAAATGAGCCCCCAGCACATACTTACGTTTCAGCTTATTTTCAGCTTCAATATAAACACCATCTTACCTTCATTCCCGGAGATCCCTAAACACACAGAGACAGAGGAGCAAGACATTTGAACATGCATCTGCAATGCATGACATCAAGCCCGCCATATCTGCTCGCAGATGACGGGTCATTTCAACCCACAACGAAAGCACAAAAGTCATCGCTGAGTGATGACGCCATGCAGGCTACACATGAATTACACCATGCAACAGCTGAAATTATGTGGCTCTTTTTTAAAAATAAATATGCAGGAACGTGTTGTGTATAAGAAAGAAACTCACAGTTGCTCCAGGAGGACCCATCGGGATCGGAAATGCTTGTCGGATGTCGTCAATGGTTGCGCCCTGAGAACAGATTGGACGTAAAAACTAGTCATTTGATGTCCCCAATCTACTGTTACATATTTGAAATAATAGACGCTGGTGTTTATATTTTACCTCAGAAGTGACAAGCACTTGTCTGCCAGGCAAACCTGGAGGTCCTGGTTCTCCTTTACCGCCATCTTTACCCTGAGACAAGAACAGCAACACTCAGTTTTCAACTTCTGTCGAGTTCTGTTGCAAAGGCTTTATATTTTAAATCCTGAAAGCACTTACATTTGCACCTGCATCTCCTTTGTCCCCCTAAAATCAAGAGAAAAGTTAACGCATGTGTGTTTAAAGAATTTGCAGGTTGCGTTGGGTGCAGTAACTTTTAAGGACCTTTTTGCCGTCATCTCCTTTGAGTCCTCCTTCTCCCTGCGAAAACAAAACCTATGTTAATTTAAAAATGATTCAAATAATGTAGACTTTAAGCTCACACAGCACAGTGGTGTAACTGTCAAATGAAAACGGTCCTCACATCTTTTCCTGGCAGGCCCCTCTTCCCGTCGATGCCAGGTTTTCCCTGCGGAGAAGAGGAACATCAACAAACCATCAACAAACCCGATCTCTGCAGATATTTATGAGATTGATCATTATAGTGGCTTATGCTGATTATACACAACACATTTTGGGATTTTTTTTTGGCTTGAACATAGATTCCCACCCATTAAAATCCCATAAAGGATGGATGGTGATGATTCGAGCAGAGGCACCGTGACTGATACTCACCGGAGTTCCCGGTAAACCAGGCATCCCAGCGATCCCAATCCGGCCTTGCTCTCCTTTTTCTCCTCTCTGCTCACAGACACATTCATAAAGAAGCACATCTTTTATTTCTAAACTTAGTTATAAACCAAGAAACTCTTAATAAATCTGTTCAACCTTGAGACATCTGTGTTTATCTACACACAGCTTCCTTCTTTCTTTTTAAACTTCATCTTCAAGTTTACTTGTCATTCTGACTTGACGTCAAACATCTAAAGCGCTGTGTGCAAAGAAAACAAAAGCCAAACAAAAGGCTGGAGCTGAAATGCCTAAATAAAGATTCAAAATCATGACAGCATCTTTGATTTTCCTTTCATAGATTTTTTTTTTTTTTTAATTGAATCCAATTATTTCTCCACGGTTTCCATAGAGACCATCAGTTAAAGTAAGACTAATTCTACACGGTGGCGCCAGTCAAAACAAATCATCACTGTCTCTTACAATTTCTCAAAGTTTTATTTAAAGGGTTAGGTAGAACGTACATCATTTTATGGTCATACCATCCAAAGTATATAAGGAAGCAATTAAGATCTACAGTTATTTATTATTAGATCAAGTTCAGAGGAGAAATAGTTTCACACACTCACCGGACCAGGCTCTCCTTTTTGCCCCTGTTCACCCTACAGTTATCAAAATACAATTTGTGAGTACGTTTACACACAATGTAACTTACATTGGCATTTTAATGCTATCTTAATAATCAGTAACACATAGTTTATATTGTCTGAGTGTTTGAATAACCTTCACTCCTGGTTTTCCATCAGCGCCATCTCTTCCTGAACCACTCTGCACAGTAGATACATATTTAAACATGTTTTCTTTTATATTATTATTATTTATTGTTAAGATTTGCAAATACCAACAGAAAATGTCATTTAAATAATAATGTATGCACGTACCAGAGATGGTCCTGGTAATCCTGGTTTGCCCTCTGGACCCTGGAAACATTCAAATATTGAGATGATTCTACTTAGAAAGTGATCAATTAACAGTTTAATTATTGATAAATCTGCAGGTTCAGGCTAAATGTAAAAGAAAATAACTGCAGCATTTTAAAATGTGTTGTTTTATTCGTCAAAGTCCCACTAACTGATTCAAGTAGCAATAAATAGAAACTTCTCGTGGCGCATGTAAGCGAGAAGCTTATTCTTGCACCTTTAGGGAGTTCTCGCATCTTGTTCTTGACACATCAACCGGGCAGAACTTCTTTTTGCGTGGTGTCGGGTTACTAGGTGGGCGTGGTTAATGCGGAAACGCAGAAATGCTAGCGGCTAGCGTTAACGAGCTCCCAGATGCTAATATTCGCAATGTCAACGCTAATCTCTCCTGGGTGGAGATGGGCATTCTGTGTGTGGGAGCATGCAGAATGAACGTTGTGATCCGACGGACACGGTCGTCAAAACGACTGGTCGACACCCGTAAAAAATAAGAAAAGTGCCTCTCGTCGTCCGTCTCCCGCATCTCCCACAATGCTTAGCGAGTGTGACTATGCTGGAGTGGGAGGGCCCTATGAGGACTTCCCCGCAGTTCGGCACGTGAGCATCTCGAAAGTATAAATTACTTGACTTAAACAAACTTTTTTTGTCTTGTTCTGGCAGCCCTAAGAGCGAGAACAAATTTCTTGCTTTTCGCAGAGTATGTCACAAGCCTACTAACACTTAAATGATTATAACTGCTTTCCCATGTTTATTACCTTTAATATATTTGTCATATTATTTGTGATATTGTTTGTGATTGCACTTCACTACAGTCATGATAGACATCATCAGTTTATTTCTAAAGATGCAGGATTATTGGTGAAATGTAATGCAACCGATAGGATACTCACTCTTAATCCAGGTAGACCTGTTTCTCCTCTCAAACCAGGCTGACCAGGCTCTCCAGGCTCACCCTGTAGGAACATTTTGCAAAGGAAAGTTAAGGAAAGAACAGGCAAGAACAGATTTTCAGTTCTCACATAAAAAAAAAAAAAATGAATGCATTAAAGGATGTTGCGTGTTACTCTTCAAGTTACCTTAATCACTCTGGTCAGTACGTTGTTCTCTCCAACAATCTGGCAGGACAGAATGACAAATCAAAAGTTAATCTACCAACCAACAAAGCGTTTCAGCTGACTGGGCACAGACACACGGTCTTATGGGAAAAATAGTCATTCTTTCTTTATGAGCTTTATTTCAACAAAAGCTTCTGTCAAACATGGCTGAACTGATGATAAGTTGTCAAAAATGATAATAGAGATTTGTTTACTTGTGTTCCCGGAGGTCCAGGTTTTCCCTTTGCGTCAATGCCAGCGTGATCGAAGGGAGACGAACGCAACACAGTTAAAATCTAAAAATGTCACACCGCTGAACACAATCCATGTTTGCAACACCGAGCAAAAACAGCAGAGGGGCACTGAAGGGTGGCGTGCACACAAAAAGCCAAAGTTAATGACTCAACTTATCAAAAACAGAAATCGCGGAGACACAGGAGGATAAGCAGGTGGTGGAGATTTGAATGATACGCAAGAATGATCAGAAGGTGGTAGACCAGGAAAAACAATGATCGTCAGGAAGACAAACACGTACCGGCTCTCCTTTGTCACCTTTGTTTCCATCAGTGCCCTTCAAAAAAAAGAAAAGATAGAAAGTGGAAGCATATGAAGCTAATTTACCATTTATGGTTACATTCCCTTCAGTAGGGTGGAGTGTATTTATTCTCATTTAGGTTGATTTAATTTCTCATGAACTTACAGCCAGGCCAGGTTTTCCATTGTCGCCTTTATCTCCAGGGTCTCCTGGTCGCCCTGGCAACCCCAGTGGACCCTGATCAACAACAATCATGAAACTGTCTGGGTAAATAATTTCTACAACTTGACATTTACAGATGCAAACCTACCACTGATGTTTTGCCGTTTGTTTGAAATTCACCAGGAAAGCATTTTTATCTAACTTTTTACTACCAGAAACCCAAAACGCTTTACCTATTGCACATACAAATCTACAAGTCTTCAAGTCTCTTCTTAATACATGCTTTGTAAAAGTTTAAGTTTGTGTTCTTATTTAAATTGTATGCCTGTTGAAAGAAATACCCTGATTCCTCTGTCACCAGGCTCTCCAGTCGGTCCCTGATCACCCTGTGAAAGATAAAAAATTATTTAAAAGTAAAAATTTGATGATGAACTTGAGTGTCAGGATTTAAAATCATAACTAAAGGTTGGATTTTTACCTCTACAAGTGATCTACACCGGTGGCCCTACACCATTGTAAGTTATATAGTTGTGCGCTGGTCGCCATTGTTCTGTAATTATATCGCTAACACGCTAGTTAGCTATGTGATTTCTATCTATGTAAATCTGTGTGCTTCAAACGTTGGAAGCGAGGAGCTCATGTTGGAGTTGGAGCAAATAAATTTGGAACATCAGTTACTGAAATTACTCCAACACGGAAAGGGGAAAAGACACCAGAGGGGTGGACAAGGTTAAATGCAATTTGGACCAATTGTGGCAGTCTGCATGGCTGTCACGCATAGTTACATTTCTGGGGATTAGCAGGCCATTTGCACGTGAGGCTATGTCATACCTTGTACGTAGACCTGATGCAGTACCAGCTTAAAACAGCTAATCTCTTGGACAACGTCTTAAAAGGTTAAATGCAGATACATCCAAAGGAATCAACTTTACCTTAATTCCTTGGTCTCCTTTAGTTCCAGGGGCTCCCTGCACACACAGTTAACAACAGGTGTTGTCATAAATATATAGACATCTGAGCTAACACACACCATTTATATGTGAAGAAAATGGAACAAGAAGAACTTTTTCCTGAGATTAATATTGTAGACATGTTTCAATCAATACTTTCCCTTGATTTCTAAATTAATGCTTGAAAGAAAATAAATCTGAATTGTGCAGACATATTTTTTTATCATTGCAGTGACAACCACTCAGGATTTACTTACATCTTTACCTCTTAATCCTGGATCTCCAGGATTGCCAGGTAAACCAATATTCCCTTTGTCACCTTTAGAGCCGTCTTGCCCCTGAACAAAGAGAATAACTCTGATTTAGGACCTTAAAAGGTTCAGTGAAAGCTTACCTATAGTAGTAATGCTTACATCCACCGTCTTATTTCGGGAAACCAACAAATCTGAGACCTGACCTCGCCTGTGCATGGGTGAGTCACCAGCTCGGACGCAATATGGGATGGGTTTGATTTGATCACTGCACAAGTTGTTGGGGTGGACATGTCACATTAGTTGTGGGCTTATCCAGCTGCATCTGGATGCGTTTTGTTCTGAGATTTCCAAACACTACCTTTGGCTTCTATATAAACACAGTGTGTTGTTAACCTGTCTGTCTGTACAGAATAGACCGTCGAAGGCAGTGAGAATGAACCATATCAGAAAAGGTCAGGTGATGATTCTCTGTGGTTTCCTCACCACCACCTCCTTTGCATCGCTTTCGAACAGCACATTGTGAAAATAAAAATATTAATAAGGAGAGTAAGTCATGGGTTTTCGCTTACCTTTGGTCCTGGCTTTCCAGACAAACCAACATTTCCCTAAGGATGATAAAAACATTATGTCTATGCTTATGTCATTGTTGATGACGGCAATCATCAGCTGTTATTACAGGATGACAACAGTGGTAAGGTGTTAACATCTCACCCTCTCGCCATTTTCTCCCTTTGGTCCCTGCTGTCCTGGAATCCCAAAACCAGGGCTGCCCTGTAAACATCAAAAACAAACCATTCCAGTACAGCAAAATTAAATATAGTTAACGACTTTAAAGGGGCCAAATACCAACATGGTGGAAAGTAAATCTGACTATGAACCTTTTCTCCTTTGTCTCCTCTTTCTCCCTTTATTCCCTGAGGGCCCGTGGCACCAACTGGGCCGATGTCTCCCTGATAGACAGAAAACATCCACACGACACACGAACACATACACATCAATCAACACGAGTCTGGTCACCAGGCTGAACCTCCCTTCACTCTAAAACGATACCCCGTGGACTGAGATTAAAGGGGTCCCATGCAACGGAGCATTCAGACCCAACTGTGAAAAACTAATGAGAGAAAATCTTAATTGTGTTTGATAAGCAGACCCAGAGGATTGAGTCTGAAAGAATACCCCGAACAATTAATTAACAGCGTTTCCATGGAATAAAACATGAGGAGAATTGCTTCTCTGAGGCCGACTTGTTTCAAGCGGGCCAAGATAAATATGGGAAGTAGAGATGAAATTTAACAAGGTGATTTAAAGTTTTAGTCTTTTAAATCCTCAGACTAATTGGCAAAACCTAACCAAGGAACGAGTAACACTCTTCTCTCCTTCGACAACTTCTCATACTTCTTAACTGTAGTTGAGCCACAATAGGAGAGATCTCTGCAGACTGCTTTATTGATATCTATAAAACGATTCTTTAGAAGAACAAAAAATATTTTCTCTTAATAAGAAGCTTAATCATTTTGTTATGCACCATACTTCAGTTTAGAAAAAGTTTGCAGAGAAAGTCATTAGGTTGTGGTTCGGGTTAAAATATATTCTCTCACCATTTTATCTATGTTCCACAAGCTATGTCCACCTTTCAATTCAGGTGTGATCAAGTGAATTGGACACTGATTTTCAAGGTCTTGATAATTATCAAGCTGTTTTCTTGTGGTATCTTGAGAATCGCTCGTTTTGTTTTCTCGAGCTAACAGGATAAATTAAATCATTATTGTTATCTTTCACATGTGAGATAACAACTAACAATTAACTTAACTGATCTTGAGATAAAAACATAAAAAATGTAATTGCAAGGATGAAATAAAATCCATCCAGGCTACAACTGATGTCACATGGCCTTCATGGACGTACTTTCAACCCCCTGCCGGAGGGTTTTGGTGATTTGGCATAAGGGAATCTCTATATTTCTTTTCTTGTCTGTGGGTTAAGTCAAGTTAAACAAACTCTCAATTCAATAGTTTATCCTCTGGGATGATTTCTTCAAACTTTAGATTAGATTTTTGCCTTGTTTCGTCATAGATTGCGCAAGAACACTGATGTGTTGCAGGGAACGTCAAAGGAAAATCTGTGAAAATCGAAAAAACTTGCTCGGATTAACAAAAGTTAATGACTTTGGTGACTTACCCTTGCGCCCTTTTTCCCAGTTGGACCAATTATCTGTTGTGATGGGAAAAAGAAGACTGAGAGCTGAGTAATAAGTGTTTGTGTTTATGAAGTACGAATGAGTGAGTATGAAAGGTTTTCTTACACCCTTGGCAGGATCGCCAGGGACTCCTCTAGGTCCTTCATCGCCCTTTAACCCTATCGACCCCGTCCGTCCCTACAAGAATCAAAGCAAATATGTTTTAACTCGCCGTTTCTCTCCTGTAAGCTGCTAATTTATAATTTGTACCCAGCAAATTAAAACCGACGTTTATTCATGTTTATCTTCAAAGCTATTCTTTTTAAATTAAAAAAGAAAAAAATGTAAAACAAAAGACAGAAAGATTTATCCCATGACAACATTTCTGTGGTGCTGTCTTCCAATGCAGCCTCAAATTAAAAATCACTGAAGCGGGGGGAAAAAGATGGCTAATTTTCAAAAGATAACCACTGAGGTTTGAGAATTTGGCTCACAATCCGATGTAAACGTCTCCGACAGAGCCCCATCTTTGAAGCCCAGAACAAAAACAACTTCCTCATTTGTTCATTTGTCAATTTAAACGTCTGTTCGGAGACTTCACAACAGTTATTAATCAGTGCATTGCTGGCTGTTCCACACAGTTTTCACAATTGGTCCCAAGCAAACATATTACAGTTGCCTCAGGCCTTTATAAATGATCAAAACTGGATTAGAAAGTTGTGGATTTTAATTTGCTAAGGTAAGTCATTAGAAGGAATTCTAATTATGCTTGTGTAGTGGGACACTTATGAGGTACGGGAAAACATTTTATATTTTGAGTGAAACAACTCCAAGCAGCCAAAATGTGAATACAAATTGTTAAGCCACGTTTTATACGACGTAATCCTCACTCACTGTGGGTCCTTGTGGTCCCATTGGTCCCATCTCTCCTTGATCACCCTGAAAAGAAAAAAAGAAAAATGAAAATTGCATTCATGGACGCACACACATATTTATTCATGCGGAATTAGCCTTAGCTAAATTAAACTGGTGCTTTTACTTTATCGCGTAAATTGTAAAGCGAATACTTTCAGCTTAATTAGCAGAGAATTCATTGCGGGATGAACTTACCTTGTCCCCTTGCTCCCCTTTGAATCCCTTTTTCCCCTGCAGGTAAGAATAAATCACTCGCTGTGAATCCTTTCATCACTGATTCTTACACATTGTTCATCTTAAGTTAAATAGGTTTAGATTTTTTTTTATCTCATTAGGGGGTTAGTGGAATTAATTCATTTGCATTTAAGGGTAAAACACGCAGGAAACCATTGCTAGCTATTAAACTAGGAGAGAATGATGATGTGCACACCCGAGGTCCGATGATTCCCTGGATGCCCTGCTCTCCACGTTCACCCTTAAAAGAAAAAAAAAAAAGCATAAAAGTATTATTGTGCAAGAAGTTCTGCAAGAAGTAAATATTCCACTTGATGTTAAAAAGAAGCTTTTAGTACCTTCGGGCCAACTGGTCCTGTTAAGCCAATGTTTCCCTGGAAAATAAAAGTTTAAATGTGAAACAATCAGTAGAGTGCAGACAGTCACAGCCTCAGATCCTGGTTCTGCTGCTGTGCTGTGATGTACCTTCTCTCCCGGCTGTCCACGAGGACCTTGAACACCTTGTATGCCAATTCCTTGTTCACCCTGCAAAATAATCAGGCTCATCAGTTTGACATTCTTGCACAGCTCAACTGCAAAAAGTTGTAATTAATAACACTTTTACCTTCTCTCCTTTCTGACCTGGTAATCCTGGTACCCCATCGATGCCGATGGGACCAGGCAAACCTGCAATGCCCTTTAGTTAGAGAAGAACGAGTGTGTGAGAGAAAAACAAGCAAAGAGACAAAAACACGTCATCTGTCTTTTGCATCTTCTAACAATGATATCAACTGTGTGCTTACATCTTTTCCTGCTTCTCCTTTGTCTCCTTTCGCGCCTGGCTTCCCACGCAAACCCTTTCAAAATGTATAAAAGTATTATCAAAACTTATTAAAAGAAACAATGCATGTTTTAAACTAGGCTGATATGCGAGAAGATGCAATGTATTACAGGACTACATGGAATTCATTCCTTAAAAACCAAAGGAAATGTTTAAAGGACAAGAAGGCAGACTTACTTTTGCTCCCGGCTCTCCAGGATCTCCCTAAAAAAATAAAAGCAGCTCTGTTGGACTATGTCGAAGATGTCAAAATGGGAACTTACTTACTGGGGGAAGGAGTATTGTAAACATAAAATAACATGGTAACTAAGATGTTTTACCTTGACAGATATTCCTGGGGACCCTGGAGGACCTGGCTGGCCAGGAATGCCTGGAGCTCCATTGACCCCCGGTACACCAGGAGGTCCCTGTGGACCCTACAACACACAGGCAGTAATGTCACAGCTGCCCAGAAGTTTACTTTAGAAAAACCTTAAAATATATATATATATTTTTTGTGGACGCACTGAAGATCCAGGCTCTCCTTTCCGTCCAGGCACATAATTTGAATCTGTCCCAGCTATAACATATCCAGGCTCTCCCTGAATGGAAAGACACAATAAGAATGATCACAACAAATCATTACGAGCCGTTTGCTGTTGTTCTTGTAGCATTCAAATCTTAAAAAGTTCAGTAGACGGGCGTGTGACGTGTTCACATCCTGTTAGACTTACTCTTTCTCCTCTCTGTCCCTTTGGACCAGTGAGTCCAGGAAGACCCTGCCATGGAAAGACATTTGAAGATCAATTATAAGATGAAGAAGCAATTAATTATTCTGATAGATGTGCAGAAATAACAATAAGAAATTCCAGTAGTGGGCATGGTTTTGTCACAGCATGTCCACCTCCAATTTTCTCTCAAGCCAATGTTCAAAAAGCGAAATGAATCAGTAATTGTTTTTCCACAAGTCATTATATCTTCCGTAACACACGTTGGGATGAATGTGCCCGCGGTACTTTTGAAAAACAATTGCACAATTAAGTATAGAGGTAGTGTATGTTTGGGGACATATCTGGCTTTACTGACATGTCTGAAGTGGAGTGACTGACAAGAAGTTTGGAAAAGGCAAGAGTCCAACTTGCTATTTTTATTGGGTTGTAGAAGAAAAGGCAATAAAAAACAGATCCTACAGGGATTAAATGCTCCTAGTCCATTAGCTAGTATACACATCAGCTATGTTCAAGTGTTCCACCCCGCTTCCCATATTTGGAAGGTCTCTGCTCCGGCTGGATTTCATGTTGGGCTTCAGTTTGGTGCTGATGCAAACAAAATCATCCCTAACCCTAGGTCTGCAAATACACTGCCATGGCAACTTCACATGTCCTTAAAACCATTCCTCTACATCTCTGCGTCCACCCTTTGGTCTCACATCTAATCTCGAAACTCCATCTTCAGCTTGCATGTGTGATGCAAAACAGATAACCCCTTTCTCTCTGTGTACAACTTTTTTTTCATCTTACCATGTCACCGGGAATGCCTGGAACGCCCTGGAAATACAAACAAATAATATTATTTACAGGTTCAGATCAGGTTCGTGTGAGTTTTATTTATTTATTTATTTATTTATTTTTCTGAATTTAGTTACCCGCTGGCCAGCAGAACCCGGGGGCCCAGTTCTTCCTGGTCGTCCTGGCAACCCAGGAACACCATCTGTTCCAGAAGGTCCCTGTCAGATTAAGACATTATGGTGAGTTTTCATTGATTCACTGGATTTATTGGATGAAATTTGGCACATATTCCCAATCCACGTCCTTCCATCTGACTCCTTGAAACCTGTGATCCATCTCAATTACGCTCATCCCAGTTGGACTGATTTGATTTTACATTAAAGTGTCTTTAAGTTTAAACTTTTAATTTTTTTTATGCAATCCACGTTACTATGACAACTGTGCCATGACGTGTTTGTCGTCCAAGTTGTGGCCCAAAAATGGACGGACAAGCTTTTACTAAGAATAAATAATTACGTGACGTGTGCTGTTTCTCACCTTCTCTCCTTTCTCTCCTTTGGAAGACGTGAAAGGATCGTACTGTCCCGGGCTTTGCCTGAACCTCTACACAAAGAAGTAATAATTACGGTTACTTTCGCAAGGTTTAGTTAATGATGAGTGAATTAAATATAATTTAAGGGCAGCGAGGAGGCCGTGAATATATATATATGTGTAAATGCTCTAATGGAAAATAATAGCTCATCATTTAACAGGTGCCATAAAGTAGATAGATAAAACGTACCAGACCTCCAAGACCAAAACCATCTCCCTTCTCCCCTTTCTGGCCCTGGAAAAAAATAGATGATTAATAGTTACTGATCAATACAATACTGAACAATTCATGATTCTGACTTGGGAGAAGAAAGGAGGATTGTCCTTTTTTTTTAACCAACCTTCGCACACTGGGAGGGGCAGGGACCCTGAGGCTTCAGCAGCTCCTCTGGATCTTCAGTCGGAGTGTCCAACTGAGCAAACTGATAATGATGAGAAGATAATGCATTATGAACTCATCGCCAGACGTATTGTAGAGTATAGGGCCAGAGCAGCCTGTGCAGTGTTGCTGCAGTCACGTTCTCCGCTGCTCTGACGTCAAAGTGAAGTCAAGAATGGTGACGCAGCCTTTTGGTGCAACCTTTGTGTGTGTTCAAAGTGCGTTTACTAGTTACATTTACAAAGAAACCTGTTGTGCCTGTTGTTATAAAAGATTTTCCTGAATGTCATGCATAAATGTATGCTGTCTTTATAACACGTCTTCATGAACTGGAGCTCAGTGTAAAAGGAAACGGAAATAATGAGACAAAGAACAGCTCCGCTTTGATTTTTTTTCTCACCTCATCGTGTTGTTTGAACTCGGACAGGAGCCCCTCGCTACAGATGGTATTGATAAATTCTCTCTCTATAGAAGGGAAGTCGTCAAAGGTTGGCGAGTAGAAGATATTCTTGTAGCTGGTGGGAGCTGCAATTTTATTCAGCTCCTCAATGTCCGCATTAGAGACGCCGACTGCCAAGACGCTGACCCCTACAGAGAGACAAGTACAAAACATTAAGAGCATTCAGCTGCTGTATACTTGTTCTGATCATTTTAGGTGTAACTGACCCAATGCGCGGGCGATCCTGGAAGGTGGCACCACGTTATCCTGCGCTCTTCCATCTGTGATCAGAACCAGGACGTGGGCCACATCCTGCCTCATCCCCATAGACTCCTGGAACATTTCCTGCAGAACGTAGCTGATGCCTTTTCCTGGGCACACACGAAAGGTTTCAAGAGCAATTATTGAGAATTTAAAGGTGTTTAAAAGTCACTGTAATGAGATCCTGGGTGTAAGCACGGGACACCTTCCATAAACAAGAATTATTATTTTTTTCCAATGGAGGAATCTAAACTAAACGACTTTCAAGCCGGAAATTGGCCTCCTCTCTGGTGGTTCACACTTTTAATAGCTGCTATAAATGCCACACAAATGTGATTAAATATAACTTCAACTGTGAGAGTGCAGCTATATGGTAGCAGGACCCAAAACTGTGTATTCTCTGCAACTGTACAGCAGCTGTTAGAGGCTGTGAATCCCACAGCCGGGCCCTAAATAGTGTTACAGGAATTACTTGTTCTGTCATGACAGGTGGCAAACGGAGACAAAGCACTGAGCGCATTGAAATGTGAGCGTCACTAACCTGTTTTAGTGTTGCCCCCTCCATAACGCAGCGCTCGGAGAGCCCTGAGCATGGAGTTTCTGTCTTTGAAGTCACTTAGACGGAATTCAATTCGAGGCTCGTCGCTGTAATGGACCACGGCTAACTGAGGGGAGATTGATGGAGAAAATGCACATCATCACGGCATTAGCGTACTGGCTTTTCTGATAAAATCCGAGCCTGATGAAACTTTTCACCAAAATGAAGATCACAAGAAAAATATATTGACTCTCCAGCTAAGCCTCGAGGCGTATGGCCTCGTTCCTCCTTTCTGCCAAATCTGATTTTGCCCATTTGGGGAAGAAGAGCACAGTATATTACTGCTAATGGTCTGAGTCTGCACAGGAGGTTCGGCTTGCAGGCAGCTATAATCATTTAAAAACACGGCAAAAGAGTCCAACTTGTAATTGTCCAAACTTGCAGCCAAGGTGAGGAAAGTATACACCTAAAGGCAAAGAAAACAAGATAGAACAAGGAAAGTTTCTGCAGTGCAACTAACCTGTGTGCCCTGGGAACCGATAACAGGGAAGTAAGTGGCAACTCGGAATATGAAGTCTTTCATCTTGATGAAGTTGTTGGCGCCAATGCTGGAGGACTCATCCACTAAGAATACTATGTCTGCTTTGGTCTTACCACACACTGACGCAAGAGAACAGAGATACGTCAACTACAAGCTACAAACAGAGAGAAAAATACAGTCAAACATGTGTAAAGTACCCGGTTGTGGTGGAGCCGTCGTTTCTGTATTCAGTGGGGTTACTCGAAGGGGGGTGACTGCTGCACTTGGCTGACCTGGAGGTTTCTTGGTTGTTAAGGATTGAGTTGGTGGTACAGCATCGGGGTGCCTGGTGGCCCTGGCGGCTGGCTGAGCGATGGTGGAGTTGATGAGGGAGGCGGTCTTGGAGCCGGTCGTGACACGCCGGGAATTGGGGGATACAGTGGCTGCCACAGGGGGCAAATCCGGTCCCACTGTGATGTGCAGAACCGTAACATAAGAGATTTAAAAATCATCCTACCTCATGATTTATCTGGTTGCGTGCACCACAGTCTGGTTTCAAACTAGTAATTAACGTACAGATTGGACGATCTAAACTCAAGGAATAAGATTCCTTTCATTGGCTTTACATCAAATTCAGAATCCAGTAGGAGGCTGTGTCCTTGAGGTAGTGGGTCCTAAACTAAGACTTTGTACAGCTTAAAGGGAAACTACCATTTTTTACAACCTGGACCTTATTTCGTTTACTCACCCATATAACTTTGGTGTCATTTGGAGTCCTTCGGAAGATATTTAGATCCGAGTATATCCATATAGTGGGAGTGACTGGGGCACCGAAACACAGCCTCTAAATAACGCATTATCCGCCGCGAAAATCGTTCATTTCACCAATATTTTGTTATAATATGCTAGTGCTATTCCCCTTTGAGTCCAGAGTTACCTGTTATCATCATCTGGGTCTGTAGATCAACCTTACAACTTCTGACCTGGATGATGTCATCTCTGAGCGCCGCGCACACCCGCGACGGTCGGCTTGTTTACCTGTTATTTGCTGTTGCTAGTTTTTTGCAACATGGCTGATTATTTTTCCGATTCTGAGGTTGTAGACGACGACTTTGTTTATGATGGACGTCCTTACCGTTTTGAGCCAGAGTATACGGATGAGGGGCAGCCAGAGAGGAACAGCTGGCCAAAGAACAACAAACCGCTGCACGTCCGCGAATAGATAACAGGTAACTCCAGACTCAACAGGGAATAGCATTAGCATATTATAACAAAATATTGGTGAAATGAAAGAGTTTCGTGGCAGATAATGCGTTATCTAGAGGCTGCGTTTTCGGTGCCCCACTCACTCCCACTTTATGGATATATGCGGCACTCCACTGGAGCTAAATATCTTCCGAAGGACTCCAAAGTTATATGGGTGAGTAAACGATCGTATTTTATGTCAGAAATAAGGTCCAGGTTGTAAAAAACAGTAGTTCCCCTTTAATCTTGTTTTCGGGCTGTCTGAAGTGGATGTCAACTGCCCTGTTTCATGTTTGCTTTTTGGCCCTTTTACCTGGTAAAGATTTTCTTTTGCATCATCCAATCAACATACTTAAGATTATATAAAGAGGAAGTCTCAGTAGCCTTATACACGTTTTCACAAAACTGGCAAAAACAAATGGTAAGTAATATATTAAATGTAAACACCAGTTGTTTATTGTTTTATTTATCTATGTGTGAGTTTGAAGCATGCAAGGGAACAATGCAGGAGCATGACTAATACTCTTTTTATTATCATGTGGATATAAGCAGAAAGAGTTTGATGTGTCTTAAATGCACATCGACTGTGTTCAATCATTAAGCCAGAAAGAGATTTGTTGATATCTGATCAAACAGTTCAACTTACATATTCTCTGATACACGGTGCTTATGGGCCCCTCCACTTCTCCGTACAAAGGTCTGATGGTGAAAATGTATGTTCTGCCATACAGGAGGTCCCTGATCTTATAGGAGTTGAAGCCGGGGCCCAGGGTCTCTGTTTTAGTCTCCAACACTGTAAAATGACACACAAACAAAAAAGCTGTTGAAACTTCCTGGAATATTAAACTGAAAAAAACAAAACAAAACAAACATCACTATTAAATAGTTCCCTGTTAAACAAAAGGGTGATTAAGTCAACACTCAAAACACTTTGCAATATATTTGTGTAATTTGTACATATCCTCTTCAAACACTGGGGGAGCTTGGAACAAATTATTAATTTTACAGCTGTGTTGTAGTTGAAATTTATTAAAATAAAATACGATTTTCCATATCAATGCCACTTGTTTCTCACGACAGGGCTCCCTATGGGGATGTAATATCATTTTCACAGTATGTGAACGGAAGTTGGAAATTAACAGAAGGCTGCATCGGTGTTCACATGGTGCTAAATTAAGCGTAGTACTTTTTTCTTTTCTGACCTGAGATGTGCCTCCAGGAGAGAAGATACCCAGAGACACCTGGAACACGTGTCCAGTTCAGGACGGTGCTGTTGTCTGTCGTGTTGAGCGTAGCAAATCCTTCCACTTTTGGAAGATCCACTGAGACACACGCACACAAAATAAAAAACTTGCCATGATTAATAAAACAAACACATTGAGGACCATACTTCATAAATGTACTACATTATACAACACGCTGCAGAACTGGAAATACAGACCGAAATATAAACCATGACTGAGCAAAAGCAAATAAAACTTTTGCCGAGTGTACCGCAACATTTCAATCTCACTTTTTTAAACACAGACAAGGACACGGAGGATGCACTTTTCCAACTTTTCGCCTCCCAACACCGAGTGTGATATGTGCAGATAACAACTTCCGATCTGATACCAGTGCTCTTTGTTATTCCCGCATGGAGTTTTGCGGGAGATAACAAGAGTCCAGAGATTGCTGTGACACCAAAATTGACTCTGCAGCTTGCTGTGACCCAACAAACAAATAAAGGGCAACAAGAATTTGATAACATCACAGTCAAAGGAACTATTTCTAATTTTGGAAGTGTTGCGTCTGAGTGAAAATCGATCACCTTCAGTATCGGTCCTGTCACTGAAGAAAACACATCTGTGGAGATATGATTGGAGGAAAATGTTCGCACTAAATTCTAAAACTAAAATGGGAACTTTTGCAATGTTTGCAAAGCCTCTTGATCGCTCTGCTCAAGGTTACTTAAGCAAAGTGAAAACTGTATAAACTGATACCAAGACTGGGGTCAGTATCAACCTAATGCTAGTTTTCAAGGAAGAAGAAGACTTTAAAATATTAAAGACACATCTATACTTTGAAGAGAAACTTTTGTAAATATTTCTTTGAAACCTCTGACCTCTGAGAACAAATGTGAGGACAGGCAGGACTCACGGGTGCGTGCTGTGACCAGGACTGGACTTCCCTCTCTGTTGCCCACCATTGACGACACCTGGATCTTATAAGCTGAGCTCTCACGCAGGTTGGGTATGGTGAAGGTGGTGGAAGCAGCAGATACCACGTGGGACTTCTCCTCACCCCCTAGTGGATGGAGTACGTTAATGGGAATGATGAAACTTTCACAAGAATCCAAAGAGGGATTTTTGAAATGGTAATTCCTTACCCAGAAAGGGGATCCAGGAGATTTTGTACCCAGAAACCCCCGGTGTTTTCCTCCAGGACACGGTGAAGGAATTTACCCCAATGTCCACAACCTTCACCTCCCTCACTGCCTGAATTGTCTCTGAGTCTGAGAGTGCAGCTGTGAAATAATAAACAAGATCATTTAAACAAGTGATATAATCTGAATGCTAATTATTGCTTAATGCGTAATGCTTAATTATTTTGCAAATTTCATATCAGGACAAACTGATCCAACCCACTGTCTATCTTTATCTCCACACCCTATCATTTCACAGAGTAATACATCTGGAGCTAACACTAACTTTGACAGTGACAGTGATATAATGATAGCAGCCCTGCTGACTCGGAGCCAGTGACACATACTACAACTGACAGGAACAGGGACCGTGGTTAAAATGGGAAGACCAAAGTACATGATGTGTCAGTCAACGAAAGACACCACGAGGTTTCATGGCACATGGCGAACAACTTCGCTGTCCCTTCCCATTTAATTACAGTGGGTGCGCAGCTGCATGGAGCTATTTGGATCTTAAGATGAATCAAGATAAATTAAAATGAACTGGGGCCTCAAGTCCATCCGTCCTGTACCTGTGAACTGAGATAAAGAGATTTCTGGTCCTTCTGAGTTGCCGTATACTGCGTTGATGGTGACCGTGTAGCTCGACTGTGGGCTCAGGTCTTCAATGCGGTGGAAGAGGACGCTGCGGTCCAAGTAATGGGACTGGGGTTTGCTGTCACCTGCAAGCATTCAGCTCTGTTACAAAAACAATTAAATAAAAACAGACCTGGTTGAACTGAGGTAGACGTACATATGATAAAATACATCACCTGAGAACCAGGAGAGTTTATACTCAGTGGCTCCAACGATGGGACTCCATTCCACATCTATAGAGGTGCCGGTGTAGGACGTCACCTTGAAGTTGGACACATAGCCCAGAGGAGCTGAGAAAGGGGAGAAGAAAGCATCAAGAGCAAGAACACAATGAAAGATTCATCACGAACGAAAGTGATTTGATCTAAAACCTTTCACCAGATCCAAGGATCTATGGCTTAAGTTGCTGTTAAGTAATTTTGACTGTGCTTCCTTCAAAGCAGCTGATAATTTGCAGACTTACGATCACCGTTTCTACTGTAAAATTGTCTGCAGGACCCTAATCTATCCAGTAGGTGTCACCTTTGGGCTTTGGATGAATAACAAAAATATGTTGCATCTTTTTGCATTGATAAAACCTTGACAGATTAGCACGACTTGTAAATCAGTGAAAGCGTCTGACTCCATTGGTAGGACTGTGTATTGTGTCACCCATACGTATGCGTAAATAAAACAATGACATTACTAGAAGCTTTAATTTACTATTTAAGGGATGTTTGCAGACCTCCGGGCACATTAAATAATATTTAAATTTGGATTTTTTGCATAGCCCCCTTGTGTCAGTCTCACTGATGCATACTATAAGTGACAGGGACAGGGACTGTGGTTAAAATGGGCACAAGACTTGTCAATCATACGGAGAGACCACAAAAGTGTGAAACACCAGAGAATCCTTTGTTCGACACTTGAATGACATCAATGAGTGAACAGGGTAGACAGGAGAAACAGAATTTGTTAATAATGACTGACTTGCCAGTAAGCCAGCAGGAACTGTAAGAAACATTCAATTAACTCACAAGTTCTGAAGGTAGCAGTGATCCCAGGCCCCACCACAGATCCAAACAGCACGTACAGAGTCAGGACATACTCTGTATCGTGGGCTGCATTCTTCAGGTGGTACTCTGCGGTGCTGCCGTTCAGAGCCAGCTGCCTGGGACGATCCCGGCCAGTAAACTCTGGAAATTAAATAACATTGCAGTCACATCGTTCGCACGTCTTTAGATTATTGAGTTTGACACCAGGAGCTGCCTCTCTGCAAATAACATCCTCATCCTTTTTTACCAAATATTTATTTTTCATCACAAGCTCCGGGAAGATTTCCAAATTTACTGCATATGACTATGTAGGAATAGTTGGATACGTACAAAAACAAAAACTTTTCCCTATATACCAGAGACGTTATGGGGTTGTGTGTTGGAGCCTAGGGGAGTGTAGAAATGTAATAAATCAGTCACCTGGGGTTGGTCCCCATGCCAGTCTGTACCCTGTCGCCCCTGGGACGCTGTTCCATGAGACGACAGCTGTGCTAGTGCTCACAGAAGATACTTTCAGAGTTTGTACTGCACTACTTTCCACTGCCGGGGAAAGAAATAAGGAGAAAGAGAGCTGTAATTCAATGCAATATTTGTATTTTTGTGTCCAGTTCTCAGGAATTTTACTTACATGTCTTGACTTTGGTGGTGGTGACGGGCCCCTCGATGTCTCCGAAGATGGGGTTGATGGTGACGGTGTACTCGGAGCCCGGGTGAAGGCCCTGGATCATGTAGAAGTTAAAGGTGTCCCCGAGGTTTATGTTCTCTATGTGGCCATCTAAAAGACACAGAGAGACACATGAGCGGAGAAACAAAGAGCAGCTGAGACAGCGTGGTGGCGAAATATTTAACTACGGTACCTGGGGATGCCCATGTCAGTCTGTATCCTGAAGCACCCCTGACTGACACCCACCTAGCTTGGACAGTGTCTGTAGTGGCGTTTTGGACCAAAAACTTCTGAACTGGCACCAACTTCACTATTAAACACATTCAAAACACACAGTCAAAATTTCAATATTGCATCTTAATACCACAATATCATATTTAATGACAGAAATAATCCAATTTAATTAATGTTTAATGTTATGAAATTGAAGACAGTAAATCTAAATCAAGACACAGCCTGTAGACGTTTGTCTAACATGGCATGAAAAGACTCATACTCTATGTTACAGCTTACTGGCTTTTTTATCTAGACCAATATCACCCTCCTGTGGACATAATATGGTACTACAAGTCTCATATTTTCTTCCATACATATTGATCTCAGTTTTGCATTGCTCATGTAAATTAATAATGAACTTACATGTCTTGCCCACTAATGAAACCGGTTCACTTGGCCCTTCGGGGTAAACGGCGTAAATACTGACGGTGTACTTCTTGTCCTCCTCCAGGCTGTCAATCACATGGGAAGACTTGTCGCCGGGAAGCAGCCTCTCATAAGTTAATCCTGGTCTGTTGGCTGCAAAAACAACCATAAATCCAGGAGAATCAATACCCGAAAAATATACCTTCCATAAAGCTTGTTCCTCCGCGATGCCAGCTGCTTTGAGTTAGATCAAGAAGATGAAAACGGGCTTTGAACCAAAAAGACGGCTCTCGTTCAACAAAACACTACTGTAACAGACTATTCTGAGGGATAACATCAAACATGGTTAAATTAAACTGGGTGACATTCTTTGACTAGTCATAATAAGTGCGTTGACGTATGTGAGCATACATCTAGGGATGAAGATCTTGTAGCCGTTGAGCTTCCCCAGAGGAGGCGTCCAGCCGAGGCGCAGGGAGAAGAGACCCTCTTCAATAACGCGGAAGTTTGACACCTGGGGCAAAGGGGCTGAAAGAAAGAGGCAAGATGAAATTAAGCGTATATGTGCATACGCATCTACAGCATATAATGTTTGTGCATTTTTCTAACACTGAAGTGTGGCACCCACTTGTTTTTACAGTGACTGACACCGAGTCTCCTATTAGGCTGGGGTAGATGGCGTAAACGGTGAGGGAATAGTCTGTTTTCGGGCTCAGCTCTGACACCACGGCCGTGCTCACGTCCGCCTTCAGATTCATCTGTTGCATACGTAGAAGATGGCGGTGGGAAAAAGGAGATGTTTGGGTGAGGCGGAAAGCGGAAGAGAGAACGACATGGAGAGTAGGATGATTGATCGGGTCAGAGCGGGAGAGAGAAATACCCAGAGGAAGGGCTAAGACACAGAGATGCAGCCGGAACGTGTGCTTGAATAAATATCCTGTCTTAAACAATCTATATTTTCACTTTCTATATACGTAAGTGTCCAACTCTGTTAACCATCTGTGTCTTTATGGTTTGTTTAGACTTTTCTGTCTTCTCCTCTCCACTGTCTTCAATACATAAGCTGTGCCTTACAACATGACTAAATATCCTCCTTTTGGGATAAGTCTCTGTCTCTCAAGGCTTCATCAGGCTCTTCACTGCTCAAACTGAGCAAAATATGGTTATAATCTACATAATCTGAGATGTTTTATTAAGTTTTTGCACTTTGAAATAATTTATCAGCAGGAAAAAGACTATGATGTCCTATTAATCCTGCATTCGCTCTCTCAGTGTCTATGTGAAGTCAGGCATACGGCTCCAATATGATAACATTGTCCATATTCTATAGTCCAGCTCAATGTCTATACAACTACCGTCCAGCGCATGGACTATCACTCACCTGCCTCTCCTTCTGGGTGAGGAGGTGTCCCTTAGAGCTGAGAGGCGTGACAAGGAGGCGATATCCAGTGACATCCCCTGTGGCCTGGCTCCACGTCAGTCTGAGGGAACTGTGGGCCAACTCGCTAACCTGCAGGTCTTTGGGCCCCACCACACGCTCCTCACCTATGATGGGAGGAAAGAAAATGGATGAGGAGAGAAACACACGATGTGAACGTTCATCTTGAGGATTAGGAAGCTGCAGGGCAGAGTGAAATAAAAGAAAGTTAGGAGCTGTAATGCAATTCATCAATATGAAAACGTGCCGTCAACGTGAAGGGAAGGAGATTTTTTTGCTGATTATAAAGGACTCTTTAGAAAAACTCACGAGGTGGGTATGTTTTCACAGGGCGCGGTGGTTCAGAGGCAGTGAAACAGAGTCTGCGGGACACTTTGGGGAGGAGGGAATCCAGGAGAGAGTAGTCGGCGCCCGGCAGAAGATGCTCCCCATACGGCTCCGACACAATCCTCCGCAGCTCTGACTCATCACCTCCCCTAACGCCTGGTTCGGATACACAAGGAGAGAGTGGGAAAATAAAGTGTGTGACACAGCAAACACAACAATAGTTCTCTCTACATGCTTAGTCAAGAGATATTTTGCAGAGGCAGAAAAGCAGAACATGGAGACACACTTTTATGGCAGGGTTTGTATAATAGAAAGGGAATAACAGCTATTTTTTCTATGGTTTGAGATTTTTTATTGTGCGTTTTCATCACAAACATTCATGAAAACCACCAAAGAGAGGTGCAGCATTTGAATGACTCAATTTAAATTGTAAAAAGAACTTTTCTGTGCCCATACACATGTATAATGTAGACAAACACAAGCTGCAATCAGACACCTATTTCAAGCTTTGGCTTTATGCTTGTCTCTCACATCCCAGTTTGTAAGAGCTGGGCCTGAAAAGCTCCTGATGAAGACCCTTTTTAGGCTTGAAATGCAGCGGTTTTCTTTACAAATTTTATCACTTGAAGAAAAACATGTTGCGAGTGTTTTAGGATAAATACAAATCCACACATAGCATGTTTGAAATTTGCACCTGGGCAAGATTGATGTCCATGTTCTCTCCATATTTGAGCACACAGCGTACATATTTGTCTTATGCATGCTACAACACACGCTACAGGTATAATGGCTTTGCACTAGCGGACAAGATGCACGTGGGGCTCCGCGGTGGTAGTGATGAACGAGAGGAGCAGGCCTCGGTGTCAGAGGTGCAGATGGAGGACACCGAATCGCCTAATGAAAAATGGCTGCGATTAGCACACCATCGGCTAATGAGCAGTAATTATTGCTCTTCTGCCAGCTGTGAGGAGTACGTCGTGGGCTTGTGTGCTAATGCTCGTGTTCCCTGAGAAAAAGGGGGTGAGGTATGTGCCAATAAACTGGTAAGTAGGTAAACAGTAGTGTATGTATTTATGGGCCGAAGCAGCACAATCAGAAAGTGCGTCCTTGCACTTGCAGCACAGACGACGGCTTAAACACCTCATTCTCTCACACATATTTTGTAGATGCAACGAATTCAAATGCACAGGACCTGAATTTCTAACGGCAACCGCTGCAGATAAGCCGGCAGCGCTCGGATAAAATCTGAGGGGGCCGCTGCAGTGGGGATGTTGAAGGAATTCACAATACCAAACTCTCACACTCACCCACTGCAAAGAGAGAAATTCCGCTGTCAGCCACCGCCCGGGCTGCAGCCTCGACCTGGTCGTCTGAACGTCCGTTTGTGATCAGAACGGCAATCTGTGCAACAGAGGATTACACATGTAAATCATTCTAAATCTGAAACTAAGAGCTAATAATACTTTTGACATGGTTTAGCTAATAATTGAGCACATAATTAAATAAATCAAAGTAGAATTCAAGGATGCTGGCTCGCAGCAGAGACTTGTAATTTGCCCGTTAAGGTAAATTTTACTCGGTTCATTCGAAGTTCATCCCTCAGTCAATGAGGAAGGGGGCCTAGGGAGCATCAGTGTGAGGATGTAGCTGCTACTTCGCTTGTGTTCGGTCTGCACAACTCAATATATATCAGCGTAATCCTCAATTTGCAGCCTTCCCACAGTGTATGTACGTTGCTGCAAGACAATTCACATGCACGCTTAGAGATGGAGAGATGATTGGAATGGTAACCAGCTGCGTTACACTGAGACCACACTACAGTATTAGACAGCCAGAGAGATGTAACCGATAAAGGAGGAGAGTTGTTGGAAGGAAAGTGCATTTGGATATTGGATAAGTCACTTCTGAGGCAAGCTTAGCTAAGTTGCTTAGCTAGGTGTAAACAATAGAACTTAATGTGCTTTTTAACCATCACGTCACATCTATGTCATTGATCATGTGTGGATGACCACCAGCTAGACGTGTGTCCTGCACAGCTTTGACAAGTTAACTTATCAGTGGTGGAAAACGCACCATATTTACCTCAAAGAAATGCGAAAGACAAGGGAAAAACAAAGCGAAACCTGGTGCCAACTACAACTGTGTGAGTCGCAATTGGCAGCAGGTTTTCAGCTGTGTCAGACGCGCTATCAATTTGCATTCCAAGCATATAACAACACAGTTTAATCAGATGCACAAGAGTATGAAAATGGCAGGCCAGTCTGTTCTGTTTGTTTTTTTTCTTTTCCACATTATCCTGTGGAGTACAAATACAGACTCCTGACTAGTCATTTGCTTTCACGCAGAGCCGGAACAGACAGTATATTCATGTCTTTGCAGCGTGGGCTGTAATCTCAAATCAACCAACTCCTAGCGGTTTGTGCATCAGAGTATAGTCATTTACATTTAACAAGATTTAAGCTTTTTCGGTTTTGATCGTACAAAATCCCGACATTGCATTAGATTGTACCTTTGGGGCAAAATCTCGACTGATAGCGGCACTGAAAACAGAGTCGACCAGAAATTGGAGCGCACTGCCAATCTTCCTGGATCCACCTTCATAGGGAAGGTCTCTGATGGCTCTGAGCACCTCCTCAAGAGAACTGTAGTCCGTCAAAGCGATCCTCATCCTGAAAGAAAAGGATGAACCATGTGAGAATGATTAGACAATTCATATAAAAGTTGTTCTGCGTCTGTAAAACTGAAAACACTAGAAAAGAGGTAGACTTTAAGAGTCACTTAAACTCAGAATAATAGGAAATGTATGTAATAAAAGTCAGTCTGTCGTGCTCAAATACCTTGGAATGTCCCCAAAGACAGTAACTCCAAACCGGACCCCCTCAGCTCCGACCACGCGGTCCTTAAAGGAGGAGATGATGGCTGAGATGAAGTCCTTGACTCTGGAAAAGCTGGTGAGACCCACGCTCCACGACTCGTCCACCAGAAACACGATGTCTGCTTCCACCACTGTCCTGCATGCTGATGGTAAAAAAGAAAACGAGAGAATTAGTGAGCACAAATACATGAACCGACTTTCAGAGTCAACCCTGAGAAGAAAGTTTGCTTTTACTCAAACATGTTAAAATAAACATAACCTTTTTAAATTTTTTAAGGGGTGATCCTGGCTGTGATATGTTTTATTCCTTCACCGACCACCAGATAGCAGTCTTGTTCCATCAAGTTAAAGCCTTTTCCTTTCATTTGCCTCTGACATGGAGCCAGAACACCACACAAATCCCCATGAATTTTTAATGAGACACAAGTGAACCAAAGAGACTATCAATATTCTGAGCACTCCGGCAATAAAACTTTAGTACAGTGATGAGGAACGCTTGGAATAATAAGGTAAACAGGCCCAAAATCAGGGTCAGTCCCTTTTGCCCAGCCAAACAAATGCATTTAACATCAGGATCTGCCGGCTTTGGAGGAAACCACGCACTTCTTAATGTGAAGCAAAACAGTCGGACACCCACAACAGTGGTGCAGTGGGAAAATGCACACCCTCTCTCTCTCTCACACACGCATACACACAATCTGCTGCGTTTGCAAACACGCTCCGGGTCAATATACTGGCATTACATACGCAATAAACCAAAGTGACGACAGCATTGATTAGAGCAGTGAATAAGAGATAGGCAACGCTGATTGTTCTGTAAGTGATAAGTGATTCTCCGCTGTCCTCTATTTCATTACCAGGCTGGCTCTCCTCTATTATCTCGCCCTTCTTGCGTTGGCTGCAATCCCAGGATTCAGTGGGGGTGACATATGTCTCCAGCCCATGGCGACCTAACATTATGTTCTCCCTCACGCACCTATACATCTCTGGCAATGTTCTAGGGAAACAAAATATCACTGGGAATCCCATTTTGGAGGCTCCTCTAGTGCCGAGCTATTATCTTTTCCTATACAGAAGCTTAAGGATCATAGATTCAGCAATAGTAGATTTATCAGTGATGAGTTAAAGCCACTGATGTAGTTTCAGAAGATAGAACATCCTTTCTCCCCTGAGTTGTGCCTGAAACCCTGGCCTACACATGCGGCTTCCCATTTACTGGGATACATTTTATAGTCCACTGATTTCTGTAAAAGCACATAAAACATGGTGGAGACTGTGAGCCAGAAGCAGCTGGAGGCTGGTGCCTGTCAGACAGATACAAACTAGGGTGGAAAACAAGATCAATTATCCAGAAGTTTGTCTGTCTGGGCTGGCAGGCAAGATCGACAAGGCCGGGATAAGGACACAACACATGCTGTGGGATTAGGAAAGGGTTTTTCTTGAAGGTTATCTATGCTGATATCTCAAAGGTTGTATACACCTTTGTGTTGGGCCGCCATTGATTTACACATTAGATGTAGCTCAGCGGCTTCAGCATATGCTGCAGAAAATTCAGCCAAGAGAGAGAAAAAAAAAATACCCTTAGAAATAATGATGCACGAGTGAAATCAAGAGTTCCAACGAGATCAAAATTGAAGATGTAAACCAACAGAGCGGACATGTCGAATGGCCACGAGAGTCCGATTTTATCCGGACAAGTGAATGTAAAAGTTGCTCTTCAAAGAAACTGCAGGAAGTTGCAGGGAAGTTGAAGATCCTGAGTGAATTATTAAAAGAAAGGAGGAGCAAATATTGACAGCGTGACAGGTTTACAATCCTCTCTCCAGAGCCATGATCCTGACCTGGTTCTAATTAGACTTTCATGCAAACAATGAGAATGACAATAACAAAAAAAAAAAAAAAAACAGTGCAGCCTATTTCCAGCAATCAGCTGGCTCACACTAAGCTGACGCCTGCGTCAATCAGAAGGACTCAATTTGTACTGATTGTTGTTTCTAATTGTATATATGTTCGGGTCTCTGCTATTGTCTCATCACCTCATTAAGTCTAACCTTTCCTGTAACCCTCAGGTATTACGTCACATTTTATTCCATGTAGGCAATCTGTTGTGATTACCGCATTACAGCCCACATTATACTTAGACAACAAAGATCTTTTTCTTTTTTTTTTTGGAGACACTTGTAGCCCTGTGTGTCATGACATATTACTTCAATAACAATACAGCCGATTCACTCATATGGCTCTCCTAATTAGTGTCTACAATGTTTGGTTGTAGGCGCTCAACGCCGCACATTCATCAAATCCAGCCATGACCGGAGCCCTCGACACACACACACCCCGCTTCGCTGTCTCTTGATGACAAAGCAGAATCCAAATCGAATTTCTTTCTTGAGTTTGTAAAAGCTCTAAACTTTTTTTTTTCTCCTCTGTTACTTTATCGCTCAGTTAGCATTCCTTGCACCTTGCTTGGACACTCAGTACGTACTGTTTGCTGAATGTCTGCTGAGTGTTTAATGTGTAATTTGGGCCACCTGTCATAACAACAAGGTGGGCGAGTGATTAAAAATGGGAGACGCATGGTAGACCTCAGATGACGATGCGAATATGGAACAAAACAGGGTTTACTTGCTCAGAAAAACCCGACTTAAATAGCTCCCATGACTGTAAGTTACGGTGACCAAGTTGGATGTACAGTCCATTTTGGTCTCCATCAACCACAAAGAAGAATAGTATTGCTTTATATTGTTAGGTTTGTTGAAGATAATTTCACGAAAACAGCTCCTGAAAAAAAGTTTCCGCAGATGGGTGACAGTTCTCTGCTGTTTTCTGAAGATGAGCACCCTTTACTAAAGTATTTTGAGTCAGTCTTAATATGAAAATACTACTTAAAGGGGAACTACTGTTTTTTACAATCTGGACCTTATTTCTGGCATAAAATACAGTCATTTACCCACCCATATTACTTTTGTGTAATTTGTATTCCTTCGGGAGATATTTAGATCTGCGTATATCCATATAGTGGGAGTGAATGGGGCACCGAAACTCAGCCTCTTAATAACGCATTATCTGCAGCGAAACTCATTCATATCACCAATATTTTGTTATCATACGCTAGTGCTATTCCCTGTTGAGTGCTGCTAGTTTTTTTGCAACATGGCTGAATATTTTTCCGATTCTGGACGAACCATAGAAGTAGCAAATTACAGGTAAACAAGCCGACCGTTGCGGGTGCGCGAGTCGCTCAGAGATTTCATCATCCAGGTCAGAGGTTAGTAGGTCAATCTAGAGACCCCGGATGATGATAACAGCTAACTCCGGACTCAACGGGGAATAGCGTACGATAACAAAATATTGGTGAAGAGAGTTTCGCGGCAGATAATGCATTATTTAGAGGCTGCGTTTCGGTGCCCCAGTCACTCCCACTATATGGATATACGCAGATCTAATTATTCCTGTATTCCTTCTCCTGAAGGAATACAAATTACACAAAAGTTATATGGGTGAGTAAACGACCGTATTTTATGCCAGAAATAAGGTCCAGGTTGTAAAAAACAGTAGTTCCCCTTTAATGGAGCTTGTCATCTGATTTAATGATTCAAAATAAACCACATACTCCTTTTTGTACATTGATGCGACGGCCTGTGAATCAGCAGTGTCAGTAAGGAACAAGAGTAACACCTGAAAACATGAGCAGCAGCTTCAAATACACTCTTGGGCTATTTATATCCTCCTATAATTCTGCCCAACAACTTTACCAATCACTTTCTGCCAATCACATTCCAGCTGGAGGGCTTCTAACTTTTTATTGGCTGATTGACCTTTAGGTGACATCCAATAGCACCTGAGGCTAAGGTTCTGTATCCAGGGGGATGGGGTTTGACAGGCCGGCAGACAGAGTGCTGTACCGAACACGAGGCTAGCAGATGTTTAAATTCCCTGACTAGACACAGTCAGGAGCTGGGATAGTGTCTGCCCCGTGTACCGATCCAGGTGTGGAGATTTAATGATGAAGCACTTGCACTCGACTGTGTTCACCGTGCACCTGCCCTTTCTTTGCCCTGGCCATCCGAGTCGTCTCATTCATAGATGTGTGCACAGAGCTGGTTTTGAATCAGAATTTAACAGCTGATGACTTCGTACTCTAAGTCAGCACTTATTTTAAACAGGGAATGGTTGAAAAACAGAGAATAGAAGAAAAACTGACTGAAATTTTGAGTGAAAAGTTGAAGGAAAATGTTTGATGGGGCATAAATGGGTTGTTAAAAAAGTCATAAAAAGTAGGAAGATTAGAAGCAAATGAACGAATGCCGTCACTTACCTTCAGCTTGTGCTGTCACGCTTTGATGAGAGAGAGAAAGGGACAGCAGAAAAATCCACACAGAAGAGCCGCCCATACTCTTCCTCTCCTCTTCTTCCCCCTTCGATCACCTGCTCCCACGCCCCAGTTCTTCCTTATACAACTCCTTTTTCCAAAACCCGTCTCCACAATCATCAATTCCAGCTCCTCTGTTCTCCTATCTGAAAGAATACAAATAAAAAAAATGAAAAGTAATTATAGGCCCGCAAAGATGAAACACAATCAGCCATTTTTAATTTGTAAATGATGTGTAAACTATGCAGAAATTAAGCTTTTCCCGGTTGCTTTGTAATGCAACTTGGATGTCTTCAGTCTAATATATGTGTATCGGTTATTTGGGACAATAATTTAGCCGTTTGCAGACAGGAGTTCTCCTTGTAAACAGTTTTACAACAGATTCCACTGACACAGTGAAAATAAAACCATCCAAAGTGTTTTAAACTGTTTAATAAGAGCCGTGTGATTTAGAGCAATCGCTGTCTGAACAAAGGGTGAGCGTTAAATGTTATTTATCAGTTGTGGCTGCCTTACATTTATTGCAGGGCCTCGTAAAAACTCAACTTGCAGGTTGACATGAATGTGTGAATCTCAACAGAGATCATCTACCATCTATGTGCTCTAAGTGCTTTCACTTATTTAACTTTTTAAACATTTTTTTTCTTCTATTTTTCTCAAATCTTCAGGTGTTTCCCCAAAGGTAGACATTAGCAGATGTGAAAAGTCAGAGTTGTTGATACAGAAATTAACCGCTGCTTCATATTTAGGTCGTGTTTAAAGTCTTAAAACCAGTGTTTTTGTTATTTCAATGCATTGCAAATAGTTTTGTGTAATTAAAAGGAAGAAAAAAGACCCTGTCTCAGTCGACTAGAGCTGTCTCTCTTTGACTGACAGCAACTGGCGGGCTGCTGGAGCGCTAGCATTACACAATATGAAGGGAATTAACGAGAAAGTGAATGAACCTGCACTGTAGCTACAAGGCAGAAAGTGTGGCCAGAGATCATCAAACTTCATCTACAGATGTGAGGAAGACGGGCGAAGGGTCTTTGGCAGTGTTTCTAGGAAATTACAGCAGGACAGACGTATGCTTTTTGACAGATGAGCACTGACGGTGAAAGCGCAGACACACTTCACAGCTATCTGCAGAGCAAACAGAGGTACAGTGTGGTAACATTCTTGGAGTTGTTTCATTCATAGATCCGTCTTCCTCTTTATCTTCCACGACAGAGGAAACCGCAGGTTAGCATGAAAGAGATTAGCCCCAAGGCTACAGCGTTTGACATGGCATAATACGCTGAAGAGAGAAACTGCACTCCCATTGGGATGCTAGCCGCTTTACTGCATCTCCCACAGTGATGTTTACCTTTTAAAGTGACATTTAAAAGCAAAGGTACCCTGCAATAGTAGTAACTTTACTGCTCACTTCTGCTCATAGTATCCTGCAGTTAAAATGTGCTGACTGTTACGACCTTTCCCCGAGGACCACGGAAATGTATCACCAGCTACAACATTCGGTTAAGAGAACGTAATCAGTGCCTAAGTTGACTAACTGTAACACTTAAATCGGCGCGACACACAAGCAAAGGAGTCGTGCCGCGGGAAAAGATGATCAAATTTGAAATGAATGAAATAACCCTCGTAGAGCAACACGTTCAGCACATTACCAGTGATGTAGAGAAATGGGTCATGCTGTGGTGTTTTACATTAGGTTTCTAATCCCCACAAGGTTAGCATATGTGTGTCTGTGAGTACTGTATGGTCCTGTGCAAAAAAAAAATAAAAAAGTAACATCAAAGAGAGATCTGCCTTCGCTCAATCATATGTGACGTGAAAACCAATTTACTTCAGATTTAAAGATTCGCAATCCATCAGCCCAATGCATCACCTTCACCGTTGCCCCTTAAGAGCGTATTTGAGCAATAAATTAATACGATACCAACATAAAAATAAATCAGATCAATGTGAAACAATCTGGATTCCTCAGTGTGATTCGACCATCTGGTCTGACTAAGCCAGAATGGCTGAAGGCTGAATAGTTTACAACCTCTGCAGATGGAAGTGAGAGCTGGCAGGGCTTGAACTCTAATGTAACGCAGCCAAAAAAACTACACTCTCCCCCTCACATACCAGCGCAGATGTAAGATCTGTCTCTGCATGTATCTTCTTATTACTGGAGTGGCGGGAGGAGAGACTTAAACGTGTGATGAATGACAGCCAGTGTAGTGCACAGTTAGTGCATTGTATCCATCCTACAGTGGGACGTATAAATAGGTTTGCTGATCACGTGGACTGGAATAATCCAAATAAAAATTCCTCATGTGAAACAGACTAACCCGCGTTTACATGGTTATTAGGTGCAAATATAATAATTTTCAGTCTTGGAAGGAGAAAACGTCTTCTTCTGTTGTATTTCCAGCAAATTTGACGCCTCACATTGGACAGAACCAGTTTGCACAAGTCAAAAAAAGTTAAATTCTGATTAATGTCTTAGGGCATGTACACACACATTCCATCAGATCATTTTATTTAACTTCAGTTATTAATTCTATATCAAAATGATCTCAGTCGAGTTGAATTAATGTCATGTTAAGGCAGCAAGCGATCAATGCGTAGCAAGCATAACCTTTAAAGTTATCAGCCTATTAGCAGAGCTGGTTAGTATGCTAGCATTTGCTGCTCAGTGCTAATGGGAGGGCATCTCTGTTTTTGATTTTCGATCTCATCCCGTCATGAGCCATATAAATCTTAGACAACATCGAAACCGGGCAACTTAGAAACGAGTCACACAGACAGAGCAACTGTGGATGAATGAACTTAGTTTAGCAAGTATTTGATCATAAATCAAAGTATGGCGGCTGTGGTGTTAGAGGAAAAAGTCATGCGACCACAAAAGTTATTGTAATCTCCCCTCTGGGGATGTTTGATGTCTGTACCAAATATCATGGCAATCAGTTCAGTAGTTGTTGAGATATTTCAGTCTGGACCAAACAACCGACTAAGGATGACAGATATTGTCAAGCTAAAGATCACAGCTCAAAACAACAACACCACAAGACATTCCTGTAGTGTCTGCAGCCATGAGCTCAAGTCGGCTATACTCAGATACATGCCCACAATGATCCCACATCAAAAACACGAGCACCAGACTGCATCCATCACTTTGAGCACACCGGGATCACAAGCACTTTGCAGCCTTGCAGAGGAGAAAGTGTGTTTCCCGTGTCCGAGGCCTTTAGTTTATCGCTGCCGTGAGAGGATTAAATAATGGTACAAAATGAAGTTTACTGTCCCCGGCCCTTACACTCCCTCTTTGTTCCCTATCTCCATTTCTCACACACATTCGCTCACACATCGTACGCCTGCAAGTCTAACTGCGCGTCAGCTATTTCTACATAATGGCATTTTCCACCTCACCACTTCACAGGATGGATTATCCCTGTAGGTGGGGAAACTGGTAACAGTGAAAAGGCACACACACACACACACACTCAGCTCAGAACTACAGCGTATGTTAGCAGATGTTTTGGGCGCAACACATCAGATGTACAGCTAATTCACACAGTAACAAATAAAAGTATGCACGCTTTACACGAGCAGCAGCTGACAGTCTTAATATCACTTTGGACTAGCAGTCAACCAACACAGACATGTCTATGCATGGGAGGAAGATTCATTCATTCTGACAATGCGCTCACATACAACCCGGTATGCTCTTATTAATCATGATACACTAGAGTTGACACGACTGCAAAACTCATATTCTTTTTATACTCAGCTTGAATATGAATGTGTAAAATCTGCAAAGACAAACACGTACAAGCATGCAGGACTTTGGCACTGCAGAGGAAATGTGTGTGTATATATATAGTGTGTGTGTTCTTCAGCAGAATAAGATGTGCATTTGCAGCAATTACTGTATCTTATCACTGAAAGGCAGCAGAGACAACGAGCACTAACATTAGACAGGTCACGCTTTTTAAGGAGAACTTTTACTGTAAAGAGCAGCAGTAATGGCTCGGTATAAAAAGCGTTGGCCTTAGTCCAGACACTTATAGGGTGCAACAAGGGTATTAGGGCAGTTAAGAATTCAAAACTACTCTGTAAAGCACCATATTAAAGAGCAGTTAAACTAATGGATTTTGACTTTGGCCCTAAAATGGGCCCATGCATTTTCACTTACCGCTGCGGACAAGACATTATCTTCGCAATCCAAGTGACCTCTTGAGGCTTAAGAGGGGCGTAAAGACCATCTAAAAAAACACAAAAAAGTTGCATCCACGTCAGGTAAAAACAAGTCGGGATATGATATCCTGAAAGAGAGCTAATTAACTGAATGAGGACCAGAGTGTGTCTGTGTCTGATAGAGGAGGTAAGTGCGTACGAGTAGGTGAATGACACAGGCTTTCTTTCCTGGGCTCTGCTGAAGCAGCGGAGAAGTTTGGGGAAGAGGGGTGGGGAGGTGAAGAAGCCGCTGCAACCTGTTGGCTCAGAGGCAGAGAGTCAGGCAGGGAGTTGGATAAAGACAGAGACAGAGGGAGGCGGCGGCTACTGGTGAGCTTTGACCCCGTTCGAAATGCATCCTCGCTGTTATGCGGTGCATGTGTCGTGCATGGAGGCGTACATGCAGACTGCCAAGCTTTCACCTCAGGGAGGCAGAACAAGCGGTGGGAAGTACTCTGAGGTTAAGTCTGCAGTCACCTACATTCATACTGTAAGTTGACTCTTCCTTTAATCATGGTTGTGTAAAGAAAAGTACACCAAAGTCAGGCCACAAATTCCTTGATGCTTATTATGAAACATCAAATAAGCAGAATACAAGAGCGTAAAAAGCTCTAAACACAAGGAAAGGTCAGTTTGTTGAAGCGAGAGTTATATGAGGCATTTCCAGCATTCTTCTTTATTCAGGGGTTTGTATACTCACACATAAACCAACGGAGCTCGTAGAGCAAACACCTTCTCAAAACAGGACGGAGGTGAAAGGGGATAAATCTGTCACGTTTTACAAGACCCTCTCGGTTGATGTGTGTGCGTCCGAGTGTGTGTTTTGTGTGTGTGTGGGGGGGGGAGAGTGGGTCGTCTTTAACGGTCGACCCCAGGAATGCGGTGACCAGTTTAATAGAGTTTAGCCAGCTGTCAGTCTTGACATGCTATAACTCAACACACACACACACACTCCTAAGGCGGGACCGGCTGATCTGCAGCTTTAGATAATAGTGTAGGGAGGCGAGATGATTCAATAAATGTATGTAATTACACTATTGTATTATATATTAGAGGCCCTTCATTACTGGCTCGCACATAAAATTACAGTGGCAGCTAAAGTAATGTCTGTCTTCTTACATCTATATACATGCATTAGATTTCCAAACAACTACTTTTGGAATTATAGTAACAAAGTGGAGGAAATGCTGCATGTAATGACCGGTGTGCTGCGTTTGTAAAAGGGTGAAGACAAGGATGAAATACTGTATGTTTCTGGCTTTGTTGGAGAATTTTGCAGGGTTTTGCACCCAAAACTCTCTACCAGTCAGAACTCAAGAAGCCACTTGGATGAGTGCCGAAACATCTTCGACTTTGAATTCAGAGCATGCACTTCCATTCGTACGACACATCATGTACAAACTGTGCAGCTGCTGCGTTAATTTCTGTCATCCAAACTGTATTTATTCAGTCTTTTAACGTATAACATGACACAACAGGACATAAGGGGGCGGGCTCTGTACGGAAGTAGGAAGGCTGATGGAGATTTTAGACTTAGTCTCTCTGTAAATTCATGTTCCTAGAGCTAAAGGGACCCTAACTTTGGTTTTTCATTTGAGAGAAGTGATCTGTAAAAGAGAGAGAAGTGATTTTTGTAAAATTTCTCCTCTTATTTTTTTCAGAGAAAATGTAATCTTCTCCTGTTCCTGGTATTTCGTAATCTCGTTCATTGGGTTTCGTTGTGTTGGTGCACTTGTCTGTTTTGTTTTAAAGTCAGTAATTCTCAGAACTGCCTTCAAAGGATCTACTAGGCTCCTAGTGGCGACGGATGAGTGGTGAAACATTTCCAAGAAACCTCAGTCGAGTCCAGTTCCCTTGCTCTACCCACTCCGGTGCAGAGCGATTCAAAAGCACACGGTTGTATAAAGTACATGCAGCTAAAGCGTAAACTAGAAAGTCACAAGTGTGTAAGTCTATTTGGTGCAAAATGCTTCTACAGGAGTGTCTTTCTAAGGAATGCACTGCAGCGCCGTTAACGTAAAATACAGGGCTGACTTGAGCAGTGGATCCATCTGAGTGAGCGATGACATTCTGCTGAAGAGTAAAAGTTGTTATGTCCTAGTTTGGCCTGAGGCCCGTCTGAGCCAGGCGCTGCCCTTCTGCTGACCCTAAGCACATGATACGGAAGTTCAAGAAGGTGCATCAATCAGGACCCCTCTCACTAGTGTGTCTCTGCAGGGTTTTCCCATATAAAGTTAATACTATGGCGGCCTGCCAGGGTCTAATTTGCTCCACCATGGTCTCATAACAAATTTTCAGACGTTTCAGACAACCTTGTGCTTGTCCTCCCTCCCCAGACCCTTCACACGTCAATCGCTCACCTGCTCTCCTGGGAAACTCACGTAGAATGTGAAGCTATTTGTTTTGTTCACTAATAAAAACTGACGCCACTTTTTAAAACCCGATGTTTGTGCTCTTGACTTTTTAGACCATGGAAATTTACAATTATTTAAAGAGAGTTGGTCAAAACCCGGAGGAAAGGACTCCAGACGTAATGTGAACTAGCTAAACTTAATAAGAGCTAGCAAGCGAATTCAGATTGAAAGTCAACTGTTCCTACTATAAATTAGTTTTATTCACTGACGCACTTTATTTAATCTTACATACACTTGTTTATAGAATTCCACCTCTCAGCAGCATTATGTTTAGTATTCGTGTAGATGAACTGCACAGGCTGCCGCTATTTGTCGCTAAATCCAATATCTGTGTTATTACTGGAATTCAAAGACGGACTGACATGCAATTATTTGATGTGCAGACATTTCATATAATAAAAAAACCCACCACGGTCTCATGAAATTTTGTGGTAAACACTGCTCTGTGCACATATCTCTGTAAATCAGATCCTGTAAAATGGGCCTCAGTGTGAAGAAACGCCGCTACAACTAATGCTAATAGTGATTTCCCTTCAGAGCCCTAGGAGAACAAAGCCCAACAGCTTAGTGCATCAGCACCTTCCCCTGTAACTTCACTCAAACGTTCAACGCTTTACAGTCTCAATAGCTTCCTAAGCTCAATTACATCATGGATGAATGAGCGTAACTGTCTTTCAGCAGCAGGTGTGATTAGAAATAAAAGGTGTTGTGGACCTGTCGGGGGTATTCAGATGGGGAGTATTAACCAGCCTTGTCTCAGCTAATCACAACCGTTCTCCAAGTGAGCCTAAACCCCCCCTGTTCACGCGTGGCGCTGGCATGAAAGTGAGCTTTGATTAAATTTACGCTGTGGGCTAACCGGAAAACAATCGTGGAGTCGAGAGAGGCAAGACGAAAAACAGAGATTCAAGAATAAGCACAAAAAATTAACAAAGCCATCGGCCCAGAGTTCAGAAAATAAGGGTCTGTGAGTGAACTGGGAGTGCACACAGATAGTTAAGTACCTTAAAGGGGTGTTTTGTTTTCTTTGAAGTGACATTGTATGAGGTATTTATTGAGAGTCAGTGTATTTAATGCAGTGTTTGGCACCTCATCAGTCGAGTACTTGCAGAAGCAAATTGGATGGGATTAGCAGCAAAACTTATGTTAGCCACGTAAAAAAGGCCCACCTTAAGAGTTTAATTCTACCCTTTATTTAGAATATTACCAGAGTCCATTGACATTTTACCTCACATAACACAAAATGTGTTGGTCTACTACTGAAGTCACCCAAATCAAACTAACTGATCAAGGCGGTGGTGGACCAGTAACTCCCATGTTCCTCAAGGTTCAAATTATGTTTTGTCAAAATTCCTGCAAAACTTTATAGACAAATGTGTTTTCTCTCATGGCCCTTATCAAGGTCTTTCCTGACAGGCCCGGCCCTTTCGATCCATGCACCTTAGAAGGAGGTCAAGATGCCCCAGAAACACAACTGTCAAAAACTGATGATTATTTTCTAAGCATAGTGTTCACATTAACTAATCTCAAGTTTTTTGGGTGGCCAAAGTCCCGGATTCGCCCAACAGATATCCAAGACCTACTAGCAACAAAGATTGACCGCACCAAAAAGTTGCACTTAAACACTCCGCAAAGACTAAACCCAAGTGCGTATGCTGTACATTCTGTGCCTGCATGAAAGAGTTAGTCATTTACAAGTGCAAACCGGAAGAGCCATGATTTATCTGGGAGGCTGAGAAGCGAGGAAGAGCTACAACAGTTGTATGGAGCTGAGCTTTCCTTAACCATGCTGATCAGTTGGTCTACAGGTCATTAGTCAAGACGATCATGTTGTTGAGAAAAAAAAATGTGAAGCACGCCGGCCTCAATCACCTTTAGGTAATACACTGAATCCTCAGACCTGATACAACCACCCTGCAAACAAAACAAACTATACCTTTAATATTTCTGTAAATCTGTGTGGTTGACACTCATTAGGAATCTCGTTAGTCGGCATTTAACTATTCTCTGATACTATCTTTGTGTTGCTATTTGACGACTGGCCAAAAAGGTACAACTAAAAACTATGCATAAACAGTTCTCTTTTCCAAAAACTATATCCGTTCCATAACTACTCTGTTACTGCCAAGGTGGCTGATGATGTACGAAATGGAGGTACAAGTGAATATAATTACCTATTAATATTCTTTTTTGTGAGCCTTGGCCATTCACCATTCATGCCTTGTGGCAGCTTTTCAAGGAGCTTCTACCTCTAATTTGTAAAAATAGAGATTTTATGCATTTCTGAAATCTTCATTCCTCCACTTCCTTTTTTTTTTTTCTTGCTCCACTGGTTCCATCACAGAGGTTATGAGAATCAAACACCACATTAGCCGCCGGTTGTAAAGCACCCCGTTAATTGCGCAATTTCTCACATAGCACTTTAATTATGTTCAGTTGAAGCTTTGAGTTGAAATTATGAATTATTTCCTCGTGCAGTGTTCTGGATAATTGGTGGGTATATTTAAGGTAGCTTAAGCTCAAACTGGAGTGTTATTTTATGAAATGTATTAGCAACTGTGAGCTCAACTTTGACCAGCAGCACTTTTTACAATTAGTCTTTCAGAATCGGAAAATGCCACCTGCTGCTGCGGTGTGAAATCAGCCTCTGAGGCTTGTTGTTCGCATGCTGGCATTTCATTTGCTTCCCCGACTCCTTTTGTGTGACGTTAATGTAATTATTGACAAACTGACAGCAAGAGACACGTGTCAGACAGATTTGAAGCTTGTATGAGTTTCTGTTTAATGCTGTCAGTGTTGGCACATTTGTTAGAGTTTCACACCAGGAAGATGGGCAGCCTTTCTCTGGCCGGAGGCTAATGCAGTTCTGACTCACATTCACAAACCATACAAGCTGGGCAGAGTGCCCACAGCCACCAACTACAAAGGGTCTGCTCGGTGCCAAGCCTTTTAGGCAGTACAAACATGCATACAAACAAATGCACGCATATAGCTGAGACGCTCATAAGCCACAAAGTGACAAAACACACACACACACACATCCACACACTTACTGTGCACCTCTTCCAGACAATATTTGTCATGATAAATCCATTTCATATTCCGTGCCTCTTCCTGTCTCCGGCTGAGATATGAGCTGTCATGGCAACGGACGAAAACAGTGGTTACGGCGTGATGGCTGGTTTGTTGGGACAAGCTGCGGCAGAGCAGAGAATTGAGATGCAGCAGAGGTCCGGGCTGAAGGAATTAGTCTCGAGTGTGTGTCCAATTACCACTGTGAGGCTGACAACGGATATCAAAATAATGAACAAAACCAGCTCTCTTCACCGTGCTTAAGAAGACACAACGTCAGCCAATATTCAGGGAAAAAGAGAGGCACATGTGCAGTTTGGGTCAATAGCAGCACAGAAACAAAACGATTCCAGTTGTGAATTTTGGCCTACAACACATCTGTCCCAAGCTTCTTTCATAATTGCAAGCTGAACAACAGAAATGAAAACAAGTGAGTGATTATGAACATCAGACTGTACAGATCATATGTCATTTAGCTGGCAAGTACTTAGATATGGCATTTTCAGAGACTAGACAATCCAGAAGGTCAAAGGTCAACAGCTGTCCACACTTGACTTCTGAACCTTTCAGAGACGCGGGCAATGAGCTGCTTTACCTTTTTCGGTATGTCAAGAGGAGACAAAGAGACTTTTGAAATAATCATATTTCAGTGCTCGCACCATTGAACTTGTTGGAACAGCATCTAGAGAGAATTTCATCTGTGCATATATGATGATGATGATTCTTTGCTCTAGGGGAAGACATAAAACTTCAGTCAAGAAAAATAAAAAGGATTGACACCGTGCTAGGTGTGTGTGTGTGCACCTTCGTTCATTTCAGTGTTCTCCACCTGCATGCTGCACACCATCCAACAGACTCACGCACACCGCTCTCACTTGGCAGTCCAAACATTTGGCTGAAAATCACAAACAACAGAGAGGTTAAGCTACAGATCTGCAGATGCAGGTGTTTCAGTGAAATGATACTGCTCGCTGAAAACGTGGGAATTTTGACTAAACTCTCCCAATTAAACATGACCTGATCCCAGTAAGTATACAGTAGGTGGGAAAGCAGACAGTCTGATGGAGTGCTAACGAGAATACAGGCTTCAACTTTTGTTGAACCCATCTGGCAGATAATGACAGGAAACTGTTCATACTGAAACCTTGCAAAAGCCGACAATATTTAGTGAAATGCTCATATTAGAGTTTAAAACCTTTGCCAAAGTAGTTCACACGATGCCGATTAAGCCAATAATCACCACATAATCCTCTCTCTACCTTGTCGTATACTGGAGTTTTAAGGCTGTGGTGCTGGCTCGCTGGTAGCAATCAGTTTAAATCAAACATTAAGTTTCTGATTCTCCGGATAAAAACAAATCTCCGCGTTCACAGGAAGAATTACAGTCTGATTACAATCGCTGTGTCCTTTCTCATTGGACAGTGCTGAAAAGAAAAAAAAAGTAAGTAACTCAGGCACTGTAATTACTGTCACTGCTAGGGGACACTGCCAGAGAACAAAAGTTTCACACTGTAGTATTTCTCCTTCTCTCAGTCATTTCCAACTTCCTCATCCTGTCTGTGACATCCACCTTCAACTCATCTGCTTTCCACTAAGGTCTAGTCTTCAGAAAGCTTGCAGATACTTGCTTTAATCTTTAAAGAGATACTTAAAATTTCCTTAAAGGACCACTGTGTGAAATGTAGAGACACCTAGTGGTAGGACTGCAGATTGCAACAACTGAATACCTCTCTTTTCAAGCATGTAGCAACTTAAGGTGACTTATTTCAAAGTAAACACATGAAAGAATGTGTCTAATAACATAATTATGAAAGTTACATTCCATATCAGCAAATAGCTCCTCATAAATTCATGAATTAGTAACAGTATTTAGTATTTATGTGTAGTATTTATGGGGGACTATTTTCAGCATTGGATTAATACACATTTGATGATATTTACAATATGACAGTGAACAAATCACATTACTCTGTGTAACACTGGTGCTCATTAATGCTGTAAAAATGTAATACCTTTTGGATGGCAAATGGAGGTCTGTTGTACAGGCCACACATAAACAGTTTTAGCTTTTCCTTGGAATTTGTTGGTAATCAGATGGGTACATCACCAGACTCATTCCTACATGTTGACATGAGCCATCAGTGCGGCTTGTGCTTTTATATCCGATGTTCACGATGTTCTGTTTCTGGACGGGTGAGACTTTATCATGCACACATTCGCTCACTCCCGACTTTCACCTTAACCAGGATATGAGCTCATATCTATGGACTCAGTGTATAAATATAAATGCAAACAGCCCTCCCTCCATCAGTCAGGCAGTGAACTCAGTGGAATGTGTCTTCTTGTGTTGTACAATATTGCACTGTGGCCACGGCTTAGAGATGACACACACACACACACCCACAAGCAGAAACAAGTCTGCAGTATGTCTGCTGAGAGCAGGTCACTGGAGCTCTGCAGCCGTACTCAATGGAATGGAAAATGGCTCGGGGGCGGACTGCCACTATGAAAACGGCAGCTTTCTGTGCATTACACAAAAGTGAGCGCTCCCATAAAAATCCACCAAAAGTACTTTTTGCATATAAACGTGACAGCTGGCAGAGATGTGGCAAAGTAAATGTGGCTCAGCAATAAACGCCAGCTAGCATTATCTACGACCTGCTGCGTCTTTTTATTCACTGCAGGTAGAGTTGCTGCTTACTGACATTCGCTTTGATTTTATGGAAACAAAACCAAAATGAACAAACTACATCTAATCTTGCTCACTGAACTCTGCAAACCCCGACTGGTCGGGAGTAAATAGATCACAAATTCATTAGAGCTCGAGCATATGGTGAGGTGAAGGATTTCAAAGCTGGGACACCTGGGGGGGGGGGGGGGTTTCACAACCGTCGCATAACCTTTGTCCCCATAATCCACCTCTGTCTTTCGTCTCTCTGCTGTTATCGTCTCTTCTGACTCTTCTCCCCCACCGTGGGTGCCCTTTGAAATGTCCCTCTTTGGTCTCATTTAATATGCACAGCACAGTAGGGGGCACAAGAACAGCAATTTGTCGGATAGGCGAGAGTCTTAGCTCCTCGGGATGGTATGAGGAGGAAATATCCAGCGGCTCACTAGATTTCATGGGAAGTGGACTGTGGATGTGTAAGGCAACAACTTCTGGGGATAAGAAAGGACAACGGTTAAGAGGGTAATGAGAATACCACTGAGTGTGGAGAGACGCAGAAATGCAATAGGCTTAAAAACAATGGCTTGATAGTACTGATTATTGGCTCATATCATGAAACACCAAACTGAAACTTCTCACAAGAGAGGAAAGAGTGGGAGGACGGAGGAGTGCAGTGATGGAGAAAACACTAAAAGGAGGAAGAGAAGGAGACTGAGGAGAATAACATCTGGACAAAGAGAGAAACACATGTAGCAGGAGAAGAGAAAAGGTGAGACAGACAGAGTGAGGACAAGGGAAGACAAAGACAGGAGTGAGTGGGTGGGTGGGTGAGAGCGAGGAGATAAAAGGTTTATGAAAACTGCTGCCGTCACCCTTTGGAGAGCCGGCGTCAAAGCAAAGGTCAAAACCCTTAAAAATAATAGAAAGAACAGGGAAGACACCTCCACACCTTCCCCTTTTTTCCACACACACCTTCACAGACTGTGAGAACCCCACAAATCACACCATCTCCCGTAACCCTGCTCCCCTCAGGCAGCTATTCTCTGGTTCCTGGGTGAGGTCAGCCCACCCTGGAGGGGGCAGTATTGTTCCAGTAAGGGTGTTTGTCTGGGCACGTCCACCTCCATCCACTTAGATCTCCCTTCACCACCCGACTCATAGCTTGAGGGCAGGGGCCAGATTTGACGTCAGAGGTGAAAATATTAAGAAATATGTGTGCTTTTGTTGTTTGACTCTGTTGAGTCTAGTCTTGCTACGGTTGAGTGTTTTGGACACCACTGCTGTGCTGGCTTGTCGCCCCAAATGTTCACATATTATCGAGGTAGCTAACAACAGTTGAAAGTTTCAGATGCAAAAATCCCTGCATTGCCTGTGGCCTTTGGCTTGTGTCTTATATAAGAATCAGTCCAGAAAGTTTGTTTTTTACTCCGAGCTTCTATGACTCTAATGGAAGCAGTGACTGTTTTTGTGCAACCAACTACAGGTGCTATCATGGCGTGAAATTGTGCAAGAGGTATAGAAGAAGTCAGAAGTTAAGCTGCATTTTAAAATGAAATGAAAAAATCTCAACTCACTTCAAAGTTCAAACCAGGAGTAAACAGTTTTGATCAATTTCGAGAGAGCCAGGCTAGCTGTTCCACTTTGCGTTCAGTCTTTATGCTAGGATGAACAAATTTGCAAATTGAAATAACTCCATGTTGGGGCTAGAAGTGTTGAATAAGTAATTCAGGACCAGCTACACACTATGAAATGTGCTTAATGTGTTTGTCTCTGCGTAGCAAACATGCAAACACAACATGACCAACAGCAGCCGAGATGAATAAAAATGAACGAGTTCCAATGAGGCATTTGCTTTGTGAGATAGTTGCATATTGAGGAATCGCGCGTTCTTTAGTTTGCACTCTGTATTGATTATTACAATTACACACCATTACCGTTCTATTATCCGCACTGGCTGCCTTTAATTACACTAGAGAGCAAGGGGAAGAGTGAAGGGAGAGAGAGAGACACTATGCAGACAGACAGATGAAGCGAGACACTGCACCGAACTAATTAAAACAGAAACTTTTTGTTTCAGCAAGTTGACAGGGAATGAATCTGGCAGGGAATTAATCTGTCTGCAGGGAACACAGTGACGAGCTGAACACACACACACACACACACACACTCATGCACATAGGGAGGTGGAGCACCGTTGCCATAGTTACTGAGAATGGCGCCGCATCATGCGGCAGAGTTAATGCAGAGGTGTGTGTTTCATTTACACTCCCATTATATCACCACCCTGACCTATTCCAACATCCTCTACACAAGCCGAGAGAAAGGTTGCACAGATAAATTCTCCGTGTTCCTGCTGAAAGACTAAGAAGTCTTTGCCATTGGATACAGCTCCCAATCTGTAGCTTTTACCCTTGAGGTGAAGCACGCTTATGTAGTGGGAGATGACATACTGAAAGAAAATGTTTGTCAGGCAAAGATAAGCACTTCATGTCAAAGCCTAAAGGAAGTGTTGGGGACTGTGTATATACGTGGGAGGAAATAATCACACAGACCTCACTATGGATGTCTGTGTATAGTTAGCAGCATGTGTGATTAAAAGGTGTGTATGTGATGTAGGGCTGTGACGTCAGTGTAGCTGTTTATGTCCACTACGTGAATGTGTCACCTTGCGAGGATTATCGTAAGGATTATCATATGTATTTGGATTGTTTTGGCTATAAACGTTAGAGTAACATTAAAACGCTGTGAAATATTTATAGCTTTTACACAGTTCATTATTATAGCACAGTAACAGCCGCTATCTGTTAGCGATACATTCATTTAAAGTGTTTTATATACTATTTGTAACTTAGTTATCTGAAGATATGAGGGCAACAGGAAGAATGAAACGTTATGACAGTGGTGGGCTGTCAGGGCCAGCAAAGACTTCTCTTCTGGCCTAAACTTTATCAAAATCACTGACTTTCATTTTAATATTTTCCCGTTAATCTTATTAAATTATTGCCAATAGCCTGTTCTTTTCATTTTATGGCTTGTCTGTCTCCCAGCTGCGGTGATTCCTGCAGTGTAACTTTGCATTAGAGCTTTTATCCGATCATATTTCAGCCGTCACGTGTTGCGGGAGTCAAAGAAATCTGCCTGGGCCTTCACAAGTAAAACTGCAGGCGGCTGAAGCTTGAAATACATTGTAATGACGCTGTTCATTTAACCAGTCACATTTTAAGTTAGTATTCTTAGGCCTTCTCTGTGGCCTACAGTAGCATCAGCGTTTTCACGTCCTCTGATTGGATGGTCAGAGAGCCGCTCTGTTTAAACCAAGATACCGTTTCATGTTCATCTGTTGTGAGCTGCACAAGCAAATCGTCCCCGTTGACGCTTTGATAGCTATTTTTTGAACGCACGATGGTGGAAGGAGGGGATGCTATCGATTTGGTCTTCTTATAATGACATTTTTGCAGCAGACTTTGAAGGAAAAGCTGGATATTGTGAGGAAAGGCCACCCAAACCCGGTAGCTAGCCTGACCCAGCTGGGGAAGTCGTGTGTCCGCCAGTTTCAGGTAAGCAACTATGAGCGCTATGAGCAGAACTGTAAATTGTTTCTTAAGTTCTAGTGAGTAAAATGTATTATATTTACATCTTTTATGTATATTTTTGCCATTTTATTGGATCGACATTGATGCTTCTGCTGTATTTGACGCAGGTGCACCCTAACTCTAACCCTAGGTAGAAAATGCACGGCCCACCAGTGGGTGGAGAGTAAACCACATGTGGGTCAGTGCATCACTAAGTCATTCATACTGTGCCAACATACAGTATACCCAGCAAATGTAATAAAAAAAAACCAGTAAATTCATCAATAATTCAAAACACCTGGGACCTGTCCATTCTCATCCTTCAATCCTTCACCTATGCAACTGTCCTTTTCTAAGACCTGTCAAAATAATTACTAATGGAAGATTACAGATTACACCAGTTCTCAAAGTCAAATGCTTTCCATTCAAACCACCTGTGCTTATCTTATGTTGGGAGAGCAGGAATTATGAATGAAGAAACTATCAAAGATAGAGAACATAATCACATCTTTGTACGTACATTAGGAAGGACGTGTATGTTTCTGTCTGTTCCTGCTCCCCCTTCGTACTGGGCATTGCAAAGGTTGGTCGCCACCTTAACAGCTGCTCCTCTAACATATTATAGTACTTTCACACACTACTTTCCAAGTCCATTCACAGCCTCTTAACCCTCCCTCTCTCCTCCCATCTTTTCACAAGACCTAAAAGGAAAACCTCCAGTAAAGGGAAAACAGCTGTAACTACTGCCTTGAATCTATTAACAAATCACTGTAATCGCCAGCGTGGAACTGGAAGCTGTGAAAAGACTGTGGCTGGCTCAATGCAGGACTAGACCAGAAGGAACTTTGTCAAAATGACCAGAGAGTTCATGTCTGACTTATATAAACTGCAGTATGTTTGAATAGAGTACCAAAGTTAGGGCCTGCTATTTACTTTTTTCCCACCCAGATCATTTTCTGAACTATCTAAAGATGACAGGAGGTTCAGCCGGAGCTTTATCCTGTGTTGGCACAGTGAAATGGAGTGTGGAAATAGCTCGGCAATGTGAGAACATCATTACATTAAACTGGAACTGACTGCTGAACATGACTGAAAGCATAAGCTGTCTAAAGGACATCTCTTGAATCAGAAAAATGTATGAAGGTCTATTTTTATCTTCAAAAGAGTGATAATTAATACTACAGTTACATTCTTGATATAAATACTAAAAGTACCACAACTGTAGTGTAAGCATATGTACAAGTGTGTGTACGGATCTATTAATGTAACTGCAGGTACTAAGTAGTACACATGGGATAAACACTCCTTCTCACACCCTGACTACAGACTGTCACAGAAAATTGGCACACGGTAAGACATATATTTAGGAATAGGAAGCACTAATGGTATAGTGTAGTATAGTATGGCATAGCATAGCATAGCATAGCATAGTATAAAAAGGTATAACATAGTATAGTATAGTGTAGTATAGTATAGTATAGTATAAAAAGGTATAACATAGTATAGTATAGTATAGTATAGTATAAAAAGGTATAACAGCATAGCATAGCATAGTATAAAAACGTATAGTATAGTATAGTATAGTGTAGTATAGTATAAAAAGGTATAACAGCATGGAATAGTATAGTATAGTATAGTATAGTATAGTATAGCATAGTATAGTATAAAAACATATAGTATAGTATAGTATAAAAAGGTATAACAGCATAGTATAGTATAGTATAGTATATCACAGTATAGTATAAAAACGTATAGTATAATATAGTATAGTGTAGTATAGTATAAAAAGGTATAACAGTATAGTATAGTATAGTATAGCATAGCATAGCATAGTATAAAAACGTATAGTATCGTATAGTATAGTATAGTATAGTATAGTATAGCATAGTATAAAGGTATAACAGCATAGTATAGTATAGTATAGTATAGTATAGCATAGTATAGTATAGTATAAAAACGTATAGTATAGTATGAAAAGGTATTATAGTATAGTATAGTATAGTATAGTATAAAAAGGTATAACATGATATAGTACAGTATAGTAAGGTATGGTACAAAACAGTAAAATGATATAGAACAGTACATATTTGTAGAGTATAGAAATGTATACAACAATACATACTATAATATATATTAATATAACTAATATAATATAATATAAAACAACATGATATATAACAGTATAATACAGCACAGTATAGCATGGTGCAGTGAAGTAAAGAAGTATATAGAGCAATATATAGAATTAGTTCTATTAGTACTATACAGGAATGAAACCTTGAAGAGTTTTGAAGTGTTATCCTACTTCTGTCAGACTGAGTCACAGAACATAACTTTCTTTCAAGTGCAATATTATAACTATGACTGATATCTTTGTCATTTCTTACCACTCCTTTTTCTTATAACTTTATATCGGGAATCGAAAATATAGATTAATTCTCTCTTTCCTTTCATTGCTAGGGGTTCTCACAAATAATATCATAAAAAATGAATTCATAACATCGGGTACTTCAGCTCTGGCAAAATTGATAACGTGCTTCTGCATATCTATGCCATAACAGCTCTTTCCTTACAGACATAAATCTCAGATGCAAGTCTTTGTTATTCCCAGACAAATGTGGTCTCATTTTCTATCTAGTCAAAAGTGTTAGTCTGGAGGAGTTCTGCCAAGATGAAAGTGTTGCGAAGGAAGATCTTTCTTTTTATTTTTTTTATTATTTCAGCAGACAGTGTGGTGCCTATTGTCCACATACTGTATGCTGTTTAAACGTCCTTTGGTATGGGCAGTATTTTAAAAAGTATAACCTGCAGAGATAGATAGAAATACAGATGTTGCCGTTACATATAACCTTGGTGCATGTGCAGAAAAGCTGTGGTAGTCATGCGATCTTAACACTGAACAGGTAGACACAAACACAAAGAGACATCCAGGAAGACAGTTCTCATTGACTCCTTCTCTCATCTGTACTCCTCACTTACATTGTTTTGCATATCCTCACCATGCACATAGTTGGGTCTAATGTAATGTTAATGCACAGGAAGACAACGCGTTAGCCCGCGATGAGCTACAGTGAGGTGCAGACTGCAATGTTAAGTAGGTTGAACCCCAGGGGCCCTAAAGACACTGTCTGGCTTCAAACTTCCAAAGAATTATGACAGGGTAGCAACATCTGCTGCCTCTGAGGAAGACAGACAGTGATGGATGGCCAGGTGTGGTGTGTGTGTGTGTATGTGTGTGTGTGTGTGTGTGAGCTGAGCTGAGCTGCACACACACATACAGTCCAGGAAACATGCATACTGTATGTGCATATCCACATGCACCGACAAGCCGACTGAATTAAGAAGTTTAATAAGCAATGCATACATCTGTGATGACAATTTCTATTTAGTGCGAGTCGCTAATAAACACAATGCAAATGCGTAGACATGTGTGACGGTGTGCGGCACACATGTCTCACACAAACTGTCAAAAACACAGTAGCTTGTTTGTGACGGCTCACTGTTTAATACCTGTCAACAACTTCCATACGAACGAATTTCCAGTTGAATAAATAATCCCATCAGAAGAGATAAAGATTAATGATGCATTTATCATTCAGTGACAAGAACCCCACGCTGCACGTGAAAGATCAGTATCGAGATGTCAATGGAAAATCCTATTTGATGAGATTACTGAGCAGTGGAAAATATGAAGGGAAATTAATGCCGCGTTCGAGAAACAAGACACCCTACACTTTATATAGGAACTCAAAGATGAGCGGATATCTCTATTACTCACGTGAGAGATGTGTGTTACATAAAAAGACATAAAAGAGACGTTTTCTTTAAGACTACATTTATTATGACTCAAAGACGTGTTACAGCACAAGCGACAAATCACAGGAACATGCAAGTTATATGCTATTACACATTTACCAAATGACTATCTTTAGCGTACATTAAATTAAATTCAAAATTATTTATTCTTACAAAAAGCAGGGAATATTTACAATTTCTTTAGGTGTCTGCCTCCATGTTTGCATCTCCTCCCTCCCCGACTGCTGGGTTAGGGCTGGGTCTGGGTGAAGGAGCCGGGCTGGGTGGTGCAGGGGTCAGGCGCCCGGTGGGGATCGGAGGCAGGATGGGATTAACGTCAGATCCAGGACGTCTATCAGAAGGGGGAGATGCAACTTTTCCTGTGTGGGGGGCGCCTGATGTCCGGCCTGATGCCGTGTGGTCTGAAATGAGAATATTAAACTTTATGATAGCGCTTCATGAAGTCTTTGAAACGTAATACGTTGTTAAACGTTAAAATCACTAAAGTTAAAATGCAGAATACACTACAAGGCAACTGGCTTTTTCTATATCCTTTCCTCTTTTTGACTTTCTATATATATATATAACAACATAGAGGTGATAAACAAAAAGCATTAATAACCTTTCAGTGTTTCCAAGGCGGCTCCTGTGACAGAGATATCTAGCGGTTCCACTGGGCCAGACAAGGCCCCGGCAGAACTGGGCACGGACAGAGCTGAGCTGGCACGAGACTCGTCTGAGCTGCTGGCGAAAAGGGAGGAAGAAGAAAGAGGGCGATAGAGACAAAGAAAAAACACAGACAGAAGGTAGGAGGTGGGGGGGGGGGAAAGAATCAGACAAGTGGAGAAGAGGGATTTCATGCAGTGAGGGGTGTAATGTGGGCAGCAATACAAACAGAAGGAGAAGTGACAAAAGTGAGAAAAACATAAAAGAAAATCGAATGAAGAGGTCCAAAATAATACTTTAGTAGAATGTGGTACCCTTATACTGGTCACCGGGACTAGTTTTGATGTCCACAGCGTTCACATGATAATGCAAACCATCAAACCACTGTATCTTTGCGTAGATTTACTGATGTCCATACTGCATATTCCAATAATCTGTATTTTTCTTTATGTATACTAGTGTAAAGTACTTAATAAATTAATATAATAGTCATAGCCTGTACAATAGTCGTAGCTTGTTCTCTGTTACAGTGTAATTTTGCATTACGTTGTGTATGTACCTGCTATATATAAAGACAATTGGAGTATTTTAAATTATAGGACTAGAGGCACACACACACACACACACGCACACACCAGGCTACTGAAAAACCTCATCGGGAAAAATGCACCACACTCCCATACGTGAGAAAGACACAAAAAGGTAACGACACAGCGCCTATTAAGAGCGGTGCCAGCACGTAGACAGATGTCTGGAATGCTCCACCGAAATGCTGAAGGGATGAGTAATGCTTACTGTACACAGTGGGGGCATGTATTACTCACTGCGATGACAGAACCAACAGATTTTCAACAAGTTGCCTTGTGAGGCGCATGAGGATGAAGGAAGCTGTTCAATTTTGACTGAAATCTCCAATGAAAATGAAAAAAAAAAAAAAAATAAAATATGAAATAAACTGTTGCAACAGAAATTCTCAAGGTGTTGTCGCATGCACCAAACGCACATATTGAATAGATATTTATGCAGTGCACTTGTTTATGGAGTGCACGTGTACGCACAGAGGAGTCAAAAAGCAGCAAAAGCAATAAAGTCTGGATTTATGGCCGGGTGTATTTGTGTGTGTATGCGAGTGTGTGTGCATGTGTGGGATGTGCGCTGAGATTTGTCCCCGCATGGCTTATACCAGTAAAACTAGCTCTGTAAAAGTGAACATATGCTGTAAAAACAGGCCCAGGGAGTCAAGAACACTACTACAAAAGCAGCTTCCTGCTTGTAAATCTGCAGCTCGTGATTGTCTTTAATGAAACGCCACCCTCTCACCTCCTCATAAATCACTGAGCTATGTTTTACGTCTATGAATCTGCTATTTTCATAGACTAACATCTGGTCTTACTTGAGCACCTGTTTGTGTATATCAATCTGCATGTGTGTGTTTACCTGCTATCCTCGTGAAAATGGCTCCCAGGATCATTATTCTGCAGTGATGACGGTGCCGTTTGAGCAGGGCTGAGGACAATAAGACTAATTTCAATAATTCTTCTTCACTAATATCAAAACATGTGGAAAAGCAATTCCACACACATTAACACGCTGTATGACCCTCTTGTGTATTTTCGTTCTTTAATATTTATATATATATTTTATTCTTTTAATTTGGTTCAGTTGTTGCTGGTGACAGGTGCATTTTAGGACAAGTGTGTTGAGAGCGCCACAAAGAGAGCCCGTCCTATTATCGCACAGTTAGATTCAAATTATTTAGGCACCTGCCACTTCACCCTCAATGTCAAACAATAACACAAAACAAACCATCCAAATGCAGTTAGGACAAGTGCTGCAATTAAACCAATCGGGCCCAGCTGAGAGTGCTCACTTGAAATTAAGCATTGGAGTGCAGTGGAGGACTTATTTGTACCTTTTGAAGAGCTGGCTGTAGACCCCTGGGCTCTTCCCCGCAATAGCCTCCCTCACTAGCTGCTCACGCCTCCTGATGGAAGCGAGCTCCTGCAGAAAGGAGAACGAGTTGAGACGAAGCAGGCAGATGAAAGTAAGAAAGATGGAAGGTGATATTGAAGGTGAATGAGACAGGTGAGGAGGGAAAGGAAAACCATCGTTCGTGTTGCATATTCAACATTCGCTTAGGCTTCGTTGGCAATAAATGTTTCAGCAGACGTCCTGTAACTCACAGTGTGGCTTTTCTGAGGGCTGAGCTCTGCTTGGATCCTGGTAATGTAGGATCTGTAGTAGGGATCTGAGGGGTCAAGAGCTGTGACAGAGTGTGTCCCTGTTTCTGACCTCAACACAGGTGAGGTTGGCTTCTCCTCTGGATTGTGACCTGAGGCTGAGAAAGACACACACACAAAATCAATAATGTGCTTCACAGTGCTAGATAAACTTACTCAGCATTTTTCACAAAGCAATTTTTACCACAATAATAATGTGAAGCCACACTCCAGTGATTTAGTATTCACTTCCATAAACCTGAGGCATAAATAAAAAAAAATTGAAGCAGCAAACTATTTTCCACGCAGTGCCAAAACTGCAGTTCCCCAAATGACCACTTGAGGCTGACTCCAATCGTGAATCCAGACCTTAAAGACATCCATGTTCGAATGTCAAACTTTACAGCAGAAATAAACATGTTTACACCCTGGTACAAAAAAGTGTTTTGGTATCTATGGCTAAGTTTCCCTATTCATGACAATTTACCGGTTTCATTTATATCAAGACTTAAAGGGTGTGGCCACTCTGAGTGACAGATGGGTGCAGTCTCAAGTCACCCACCCACCTCAGCGCCACTCAAGCTCAACCTCCTTGCCCCATTCTTGAATTAGTTCAGGGGGGAGTCAGTCATTGTCAGATTTTTAGCACAAGATTTCTGGAAAAGGATCTCATTTTTCAAACTTTGCAAAGCAACCAGTAAAGCCATCAAATAACTGTTTTTTTGCACTGAGTTCATGCAATATGTGAAAAAACTTAAAATAAAATTGGTGGAGTGCCCATTAAAATTAAAAACTGCAAGGCACAACTGACTGCACACTCCAGCC